>NC_060126.1:463399902-463479902 GCF_021461395.2 Schistocerca americana | reverse complement strand
TCATCGTCATCATCATCGTCGTCATCGTCATCATCGTCATCGTCATCATCATCGTTGTCATCGTCATCATCATCGTCGTCATCGTCATCATCATCGTCGTCATCGTCATCATCATCGTCGTCATCGTCATCATCATCGTCATCATCATCGTCATCATCATCGTCATCATCATCGTCATCATCATCGTCATCATCATCGTCATCATCGTCATCATCATCGTCGTCATCATCGTCGTCATCATCGTCATCATCATCGTCGTCATCATCGTCGTCATCATCGTCATCATCATCGTCGTCATCGTCATCATCATCGTCGTCATCGTCATCATCATCGTCGTCATCGTCATCATCATCGTCGTCATCGTCATCATCGCAAGGAATATTACCAAATACTGCTGTTTGCACTTAATAAAGAGAATAAATAGTAATCCTACGCAACAATAGGTTTTATCGTCCTGTCGACGGCGAGGTCATTACTGACGGACCACCGGATTCTAATCGGGGAACGGAGTCGGCGTCGTCCTTTTCGCGGAAGCCATCCCGTCTTTCGTGACAAGCGATTTAGGAAAACCGCGAAACACCTAAATCTGGTGGTTGAAGCACCGCCCTTCCGAATGCGAATCGCGCGTCTCAACAGAGTGCCACATCAATCGGTTATCTCTCCGAAATAAACGTACTTCTATCGTAATATTGAACGTGTAACTTATTTCCGGACGGAGTATCAATTATCCGACAGGGATTTTAATTCGGCATCTTTGGTTGTTTGGAGTCTGCCGTTTAGGGTCGCGATGTTAGCTGCTAATGACGCATGACGTCCCAAGACCCTAGGGAAAATTCTCCTTGATTTAAGTAACGACACAATGCACCAGTGAAGTGTTTTGTTCAGCCTTTGCACAATGCGTTTCGAGAATTCTTCTCATCGTCAAGCCCAAAATATTTACACAAATGTAATGTGTAATGTGTGATTTCACTTGAAACTTCCGGGTTAACAGGCCGTTTTCTGTGTATAAAACTTTCTCCTATCGTTTCCTCTCCCACTGCGCGAGATATCTTCAGAGGTGAAGTGGCGAACTGCGACCAGAACTCGGGGAAGCGCCGAATATATAGGCAGCGAAGAGGGCCTCATATTCCATCACATGACGTCGGCTACGATGTTATCTCTGGTAATGCCAATATTCTCGATTGAAAATAATCGATCGTCACTCTTACTATGCAACGTTGACATCTAAATTTAATTATTGCAGCGTTTCTAAACCTGAACCGTAATAATTTTAACAGAAAAGAGGAAGTGTTAAAATAGATAAAATTTGGATGTCAACGTTGCACCGTAAGAATGACGATCGATTGTTTTCAATCGGGATTGTTGGCATTACCAGAGATAATGTCGTAGCTGATGTCATGTAATGGACTGTGGTGCCTTCTACACTGTCCATCCATTCGGAGCACCCTCGAGTTCGGATTGCATTTCGCCGCCTTACCTCTGAAGACGTCTCCGGCTGTCGCAGACGAAACGTTAGCAGTCAGTTTCATACATGGGCCACAGCCTGTTAGCCCGGAAGTTTCAAGTGAGTATCAGCAGTGAAATCTTACTCAGTATGTAATGTGCGATATTTGCATTAAAACTCTCATTGTCTGCATTAAAACTCTCATTGTCATCTCGTAGAACTAGGTGTACTGCCGATGTACCCGTCTTGCAAACATGGAGAGACGCAGACCACCAGCACTACACCCGATGCTCGGAGGTAACAATGAATCGCCGGGAATGTCTAAGAGCGAGAGGGGAAAAAAAACTATCCTTGCTCACTGCATGTTGAGGTCCTAGGCTCGGCTAAGAGCTGAGACACTTTCGCTTGGCTTCAGGTGCTTTTACGGTGCCACTAAGATGGAAATAGTAACGCTACAAGGCCCGCCAGGAGGCAGCAGTAGAAGTTCATTTACGGGTAGGAGAAGGTCACGAACGAGAATGCTCCTTTTTCAATCAAAAGCGGATCATTTTGCACGCCTAGCCTGATCGGGTGGAAAGCCTCAATGTTTTAACAATTTAGGAAGTTTGTAACGGAATTCTTCGCATGTGTTGGTTCTAATAACAAGCATCAATTAAGTTAAACGACACAAAATCGTTAAAACCAACTACCAACAGTTCCAAGTTAGCAAATATCCCTACAGCAAACTGGCTACAAAGAAATCTCTTATGAAAAATAACTTCGTCAAATTATTCCTTCTGAATCACGAAACGGGACCCAGCACAATTGGCAGTTGTAACACCTCCGTTTTTATCTCGACCTGATCTGATCGAATAGCAGCACAATATTTATTATTAACATGACCGTGAACCTAATGGGGCTGGTAATCGGAATTGACTGCTACGGAAGTTGTTACTTTCCAGTTCGTCCTGTTCAATACTATAATACTGAATGTATGGTAATAAGGAATACCAACCCAGTTTTACTAATTACGAACTTATATTCTTCTCGAAACACAAAAAGGAGAGAGCCACTGCCTTCCTCATACATATCTAATTACGGCTAATCTCAGCACAGGCTTTCTTCATTTGCCATTATCGTCACACGCCAGTCCATCACAGCATCCAACACTGCAATCCAAGGTTAGGCCGGCGCGGTAGACGCGAAACTAAATATCGGCACTAGTAACGTCACTGATCGCTTTTATAAAGATATACTTCATCGCTTTCCCGGTATTTATTTATTATTTAGGGGTCTAACCACGGCTATGGTGACACCCTTCTCGGTTAAAAATCCTGTATTCCAATAATGGCCTCCACACACACACACACACACACACACACACACACACACACACACACACACACACACCATTCTCGCCAACCACTCTGGCGCATCTCGACACTCGCTCTCACAACACGTCACAATCGATTGTTCGCCCAATTGACCTGTGCCAAGTGCAAAGTTATAGTAAGGGCCTACGGACCCCTTACACAGTGCCAGTCAGAATAAAGAAGAAATATTAAAAAAATTAACACATTTAACCATCGAAAAGGCACTGAAATGCGGCAAAGAACAATAAAAAACACCCTTAGTGTAATCAAAACTGTGTGTCAGCTCCCTAAAGAGTACTCGGTTACGTCACTGAAAGTACATGATACTGTGTCCGTTACACAATATGCATCACTGACACCACGCAAGCCACTAAGATAGCTAACATTTCTATTTGTGTTATGATTTCTCTTGAAGAAAAAATAAGCTGTCGACCATCACATCAAAGTAAATGATTACCGACTCATTCAGATCGATGAGATACGTAGTTCTGATTTTTTGTACTTAGCCATTAACATAGGAAGTACGGTTAAAGAGCGAAGCCCGAACAATAAATGTGACAGATGCACTTTTAGTGTTCAGTCAATCAACCCTGCACTTTTGTTTTGTTGTAATTATCGCGGTACCGCTGGTTTCCAACAGACGGACAACAGTTGACGCACAGGGATCCGGCGTATCCGATGATGCGTGCCCACTGAGCCACTCCTTCAGCAGTTCGAACTACGGGCGCCCTTTGCCGCCGCGATGTAGGAGGGACAACAGTCTTTCACAGTTCGCTCATGCATTAGTAGCGGGAGCATCTCACAGCACGACACTTAGTGGCTGTTTGTAAATGTTGGACTTAATAGCTGTTTGTTCTTCTGTATAGTTTCGATGCAACGCTTGGAGAAATCTGTAAGTTAAGTGAAACTTCGGCTTACTGTATTTTCGTGTTCGTTAATTATTTCTGCTCCAGTCCAGCATCCCTACGAGAAAAACTGCTTTAACACTCTGCAGCCCATATCCTTATCGTCGTGTACGAAGTACTATACAATAATTGTAACATCAAAAGGGGGAAGATACCTAAGATGATCAACAACAAAATTGGAAGCATCTTCAGAATGAGATTTTCACTCTTCAGCGGAGTGTGCACTGATATGAAACTTCCTGGCGGATTAAAACTGTGTGCCGGGCCGAGACTCGAACTCGGGACCTTTGCCTTTCGCGGGCAAGTGCACTACCAACTAAGCTACCCAAGCACGACTCATATCAGCGCACACTCCGCTGCAGAGTGAAAATCTCATTCTGGAAACATCCCCCAGGCTGTGGCTAAGCCATGTCTCCGCAATATTTCTTTCAGGAGTGCTAGTTCTGCATGGTTCGCAGAAGAGCTTCTGTAAAGTTTGGAAGGTAGGAGACAGGATACTGGCAGAAGTAAAGCTGTGAGTACCGGGCGTGAGTCGTGCTTCGGTAGCTCAGATGGTAGAGCACTTGCCCGCGAAAGGCAAAGGTCCCGAGTTCGAGTCTCGGCGCAGCACACAGTTTTAATCTGCCACGAAGTTTGGAAGCATCTTGTCTAAACGGTGTACCTGCGAACAGCACGTTGATAAAAGAACTGGGCCTGCCCGCGCAGCATTCAGACGGTTAATGAAGATAGTCTCTCATGAATAAAGACCTAAAGCTGCATGCCGAACTCATAGGGTACGGATCTGCTATCTCCATGCTCCTGTACGGCTGTGAGAGTTGGACACACTACCACCTTGATATCGAACACTTCAGTGCTTTCACCAACAAAAAATGCGTTTTTATCATTGAGACGACTACGTGACCAGCAACTCAGCTCTTGAGGAAGTACATCTAAACAAGAGTGAGGTGACGACAGTGTGCGATTTGTGCTTTTACCAGTAGGGGGGGGGGGGGGGGGACGTCTTAGCGGGTTAGTATAATTACATATGTTACTAGCTTGGACCGTGGCGTTACCCATGGTTAAACAGTTACTTATAAATAGATGTCAATGCCGAAACTCACTATCCACGCGTATGTACTATCAGAAAAGCCATCTCTTGTTATATCTTTAAAAGTACATTATAGGTAAAGCTTATTTACAAAATCATCTACATACAGGTATACGACGGGAATTCAAAAAGTAAAGGCACATTTGTGAATAGCTGCACTTATTCTCATGATAGAAAACTGAAACATGCGTTATTTTTCTATGTAACCTCCCTGGACTTCAATGCAGTTTTCCCCACATTTTACGAGTTTTTTTTTATTTAATCAGAAAATACGTTTTTCGGTTGCATCTGTCACCAATTTTGCATCGCAGCAATGACGTCTTCATCACTTTCAAATCTTCTTCCCTGTAGTGCTTCCGTTAAGGGTCCAAACATGTGTAAATCACTTGGAGCCAGGTCTGTACTGTATGGTGGATGTTCCAGCACCTTGAATCTCAACTCCTTTATTGCGTCGGCTGTCCGTTCGGCTGTATGTGGGCGAACGTTATCTTCCTGCAGGATGACACCTCTTCACAGTTTTCCACGACGTTTGGATCTGATTGCAGGTTTTAGTTTCGTACGCAACACATCACATCCACCATACAATACAGAAAGCCTCGTTTCCGCTGGGGCGACGTCTTGCAACATTGTGGCATGGTAAGGAAATGTGGCGTGCGTCTTCTTGTAGCATGCTTCAACAGGCAACATCTTGTGGCGTATGTTGCATGCGGCAGGTTAATTTATACCAAAGCAACAGAATTTGTGCCACATGTGTGTCAGTCTCGCATTATAAATGATGATAAAATATCGCAGCGGCGGCCTACTTGGAACTTGCACACCCAACTAACAATGGAAATGAAAACCAAAGGAAAAGAAAACGATGGTGGAAGTGAAGAGTATTTAAAGAAGGTCCACGAAATAGTATCCTAGGAACTAGAAGCAGACGATGGTGCGTTATTTAGTAATGTGTGCTTTCGTCCCAGGCGCGTTAGCCCGCGCCATACCGCTGCCAAAAGATGACCACACTACTTCCCTATCAAGCTCGCAAGTAAACGGATGACGCGCCTTAGACGAAAGCAACAATGACAACATGAGAATGATGATTTAGTTCTAAATGTTTTGAAATGCTTAACTACTACATAACACTTTTTTCAAAATTAATAAGCAAACATATTAATAGTATTAATAGTAAGACTGTATTCAAAACATTGAGTGTTCGGCTCCACAAATTTAAATTATATGTAAAGTTTGTAATCTCCCCACGGAAAATTACCCTCTACCACGCAATAATTAATAATGGTCAATCAAATCATCCACATTTATTCACTTTTGAAAAGTATCTGATCGGATTTTCTAGTAATATATGCGCCGACAGCTCGTCGACGCCAAGGTATTTTTCTAGTACGTTTATTCTTTGGAATAACAGAGATACATATATGTATTCTCCATGGTTATTATAGACGGGTAAGAAGGACAGCTTCGGAAATATCTGTTGGAAGATTGACGGGCTTCTAAAAGAGACATATTTGCTTTTCTTCTCGCTAAAGCGAGCTATTAACGTTTGTGCCACTAGCGGGTTATTTGAAGAGAGAGAAAGACTGTAAACGCAAATTAAGTAAGACTTGGAATCAAGAGAAAACGGAACATGTAATGGAGATGGATTGAATATACAATTTTCCTCAGAAATAAGGTTTGTGACCCTTTTATTCTAGAGTGAATGACGAATGAGTTCTTTGTCTGAATCATTGACGATCGCCTTGGCCCTGTAATTAGTGGGGAAGTTTCAGCTGTGACGAAGAGAGCCTGCAGTCACCGAGTTTTTATAAAATCGTCCAAAAAGGCTTCGTCCACATCTGAAATTCTAAATCTGTCGTAAAATGAACGAATTGTTCAAACGATCGATTTTCCCAACTGAATGCAGCGCTTAACAATAATAACAAATGTAAAGATCTTTTCCAGCAAGCTAGCCGCTGAAAATTAAGACGAAGGGCTCCACCAGAGATTCTATTGGGCTGATTTCACGTAAACGAAATATTATATTTAAAATTGTACATAGATAAAGGACACAGAGAGAGAGAGAGAGAGAGAGAGAGAGAGAGAGAGAGAGAGAGAGAGAGCGCGAATGAAATTCGAGAAAATACTCAGAATCCTCCATTAGTATAATTGTTTGCCTGTCTTATCACGGATCAGCCTAAAGATAAAACAGGAGGCCCTAACTTTATTGTACCGATTTATGTGTGAAAGTGAAGGGGTAATAAAGGCGACAGATACACCTCTGTACAGACAAAACATTACACCAAGTTAGCGGCAAGCTGCATTCACATATATTCATCAGTCAGTAATATAGATATAAAGATATTCTCCCAATAACATTATGTAATTCATTGTAAGTTCTACTCCAGTGCATGGGAAATAAACATCCCAGGTTGGGATGCATAAACTACAGCCAGAGGAGGGGATGGTCTGATGCAGAGAGGGGGGAAATCCCCCCCATCCCCCCCTGCAAATCGCACAGTGGGTGACGACCATCACCCATCAACTGATACGGTTAGGCCATGTTCACCGCATGACTGGTATCAGGCTACCCCGCCAAATCCTTTATGGCCAACTCCGCTCTGGCAATAGACCTCATGGAGGTCTTTTAAGCATGTAAGGCTGAAACACATCATGAAGCAGACTTGCATAAATACACAAACGCGCAGCGGACTATTTGCTGTGGACCAACGCTACATCGATCGCTGTCAACCTGTTAGAAGGAGAAAGCCGCAGACATGAACAGCCCTTGTGAAAAGAAAGGAAGCTCCGTCAATTACAATTCAACCCTTCTCCGACCATTCAGCGCAATTTGTGTGGGCGCATGTTTCATGCAAGGGTTGGCATGTTCAGTCATCGGGAGCACATCCATAAGGTGAGTTCAAATGCTCACTGTATGCGGAAAGAAGTTATGCATACACAGAATAGAATTACAGCGGACGACGACGTCATCTGCTGGATGGTTCATGTCTTTTTTTGATTGGGGGGGGGGGGGGGGGGTGCGTAAATGTATGACGACTTTCCTCGCCCTGCACCTTCATCTGTTTATTAGGCCTGAAAAAAACTTCAGGAATTAGGGAATGCGCAAACAGTAAAATTCTAGAATGAGATTTTCACTCTGCAGCGGAGTGTGCACTGATTTGAAACTTCCTGGCAGATTAAAACTGTGTGCCGGACCGAGACTCGAACTTTTTTTTGTATCCATATATGTTTATTTAAATATATTAATAACGATACGTTCAAAAAAAAGACATTTTATTCTATTAACCTATTATATTCCTAGTGTTGGTTAATATTACTGTCATTTTATAGGTTTTCGTTTTTATATTTTTCGTTTTTCTCTTATTGTCGTTCCTCGAACCCTTTTACATGGCCATTTGTCTTTCTTTCTGGGGGGGGGGGGGGGGGTAGACATTGCAGTATAGCCATAACAATTTATATGTAGCATCGACACATTGATTTTGATTTCATGTTTCTGTATGTCATGGACTTGTGATGCCACAGGCACATTGTGTATTCTGGTTTGATCTCTTCCTCTGGTTTACACAGTTAGGTGGGACGGTATGAGGGAAACATCACCATGATAGATCGAGCAGAAGTCGAAGAAACTTTTTTACATATACCACAGATTATACGTAAATTGAAGAAGAGAGAAAATTTTGTCATCTAATATAAGAGAAGCAGAAAGGAGAGTGTGAGTAAACAACATAATTTTATAGGCTCATAGTAAACGAAATCATTTAAAAAAAAGTTATGAGTAGTTGGCACTTTCCACTAAGTAATGCTTGTCTCCTGGACAATATAGTACAAACAATGAGAAAAAATTAATTAATTAAAAAAACTGGTAGTACTACTGGGCATACTTTTGACACTGTTTTGGCTGCGAGCGTGACAGATGTTTGCTGAGAAGCACTTTGTATCACTGATTACACTAAGAAGAAAAACTTATACTACTATACTTCACTATTTGATGCGAGAGGAGAAAGCACTTTATCTTTTCTGTTGCAATTATTCACTATCACTGCACACGTTATTCTTGTGGTGAGCGTGGTGAGGTGGCTGGTGGCGGTGTTGAGGGTCACAGGCGAGGGAGGACTCTGGCGGTCGCTGTCTGCAGTGGAATCTGCAGGAAGTTTCCGAAGTTCTCGCGGTAGCGCCTGTGCTGCTGGGCCGCCTTGTTCTCCTCCTACAGATCCATCAGGAAGGCCAGCTGGTCGGTCGAACTCGGGACCTTTGCCTTTCGCGGGCAAGTGCTCTACCATCTGAGCTACCCAAGCACGACTCACGACCCGACCTCACAGCTTTACTTCTGCCAGTATCTCGTCTCCTACCTTCCAAACTTTACAGAAGCTCTCCTGCGAACCTTGCAGAACTAGCACTCCTGAAAGAAATGATATTGCGGAGACATGGCTTAGCCACAGCCTGGGGGATGTTTCCAGAATGAGATTTTCACTCTGCAGCGCAGTGTGCGCTGATATGAAACTTCCTGGCAGATTAAAACTGTGTGCCGGACCGAGACTCGAACTCGGGATCTTTGGCTTTCGCGGGCAAGTGCTCTACCATCTGAGCTACCCAAGCACGACTCACGCCCCGCCCTCACAGCTTCACTTCTGCCAGTACCTCGTCTCCTACCTTCCAAACTTTACAGAAGCTCTCCTGTGAACCTTGCAGGACTAGCACACCTGGAAGAAAGGATACTGCGGAGACGTGGCTTAGCCACAGCCTGGGGGATGTTTCCAGAATGAGATTTTCTGTAAAGTTTGTAAGGTAGGAGACGAGGTACTGGTAGAAGTAAAGCTGTGAGGAGGGGGCATGAGTCGTGCTTGGGTAGCTCAGTTGGTAGAGCACTTGCCCGCGAAAGGCAAAGGTCCCGACTTCGAGTCCCGGTCCGGCACACGGTTTTAATCTGCCAGGAATTTTCAGTAGAATTCTGTTCAGCTCAGATCCTGCTACTTTCTGCTCATCCACAGCTCAGCAGAAGTCGAGCGGCCATACCAGCACGCGGAGCTTCTGCTTGTCCCGTGGGACAAACACGCATAGCCTCCGCGGGCGATTTCTCTCGAGGGAGCAAGCGCTCCCTTCCACTGCTTGTTGCCTGGGACAGCTCGTAGACAGCCGTAACCGACGCCGCCTCGTGCCCCCCCCCCCCCCCCCCCCCATTGGTCTGTACGTGCCCAGCGTGCTATTGGGAGGCCGTCAATATCAGGGGCAACCCGCACCGCGCCATCGCCCAGGCCTGCCGTGATGTGATGTGATGTGATGTGATGTGACGTGCTGTGCTGTGCTGTGCCGTGACGTCGTGATGACGGAGCCGCTTCCCCCGCGTGGCCGCTCTCTAACTCAATAGCCCGCTCTGGCCCTGCCGGCGCTAACCCAATAGCCGAGCTGGCTTCCGCTCCTCCGTCGGCAGCTGCCCGCCTGGCAGAGGCTCGCCTCGCTACCACCCGCTGTTCGCACCTCCTCAACGGCACTCGCTCGTACGTTGCTGCAACTGCGGCTCACCTAAAAAGTGGGAATGGCTGCTTCTGTGCCCTCACCTTAATGCGCACAACATGTCTCTAGTCTATTCAAAATTAATTTAGTATTGACAGCTGCGACGGAAGTGGTAAGGAAAAGGCCGCGCCGGAGGTACATCTACATTTATACTCCGCAAGCCACCCAACGGTGTCTGACGGAGGGCACTTCACGTGCCACTGTCATTACCTCCCTTTCCGGTTCCAGTCGCGTATGGTTCGCGGGAAGAACGACTGCCGGAAAGCCTCCGTGGGCGCTCGAATCTCTCTCTAATTTTAGATTCGTGATCTCCTCGGGAGGTGTAAGAAGGGGGAAGCAATGTATTCGATACCTCATCCAGAAACGCACCCTCTCGAAACCTGGACAGCAAGCTACATCGCCATACAGAGGGCCTGTCTTGCAGAGTCTGTCACTTGAGTTTGCTAAACATCTCCGTAACGCTATCACGCTTACCAAATAACCCTGTGACGAAACGCGCCGCTCTTCTTTGGATCTTCTCTATCTCCTCCGTCAACCCGACCTGGTACGGATCCCACACTGATGAGCAATACTCAAGTATAGGTCGAAGCCACCTCCTTTGTTGATGGACTACATTTCCTAAGGACTCTCCCAATGAATCTCAACCTGGTACCCGCCTTACCAACAATTAATTTTATATGACCATTCCACTTCAAATCCTTCCGCACGCATACTCCCAGATATTTTACAGAAGTAACTGCTAGCAGTGTTTTTTCCGCTATCATATAATCATACAATAAAGGATCCTTCTTTCTATGTATTCGCAATACATTACATTTGTCTATGTTAAGGGTCAGTTGCCACTCTGTGCTCCAAGTGCCTATCCGCTGCATATCTTCCTGCATTTCGCTACAATTTTCTAATGCTGCAACTTCTCTGTATATTGCAGCGTCATCCGCGAAAAGCCGCATGAAACTTCCGACACTATCTACTAGGTCATATACAGGGTTATTACAAATGATTGAAGCGATTTCACAGCTCTACAATAACTTTATTATTTGAGATATTTTCACAATGCTTTGCACACACATACAAAAACTCAAAAAGTTTTTTTAGGCATTCACAAATGTTCGATATGTGCCCCTTTAGTGATTCGGCAGACATCGAGCCGATAATCAAGTTCCTCCCACACTCGGCGCAGCATGTCCCCATCTATGAGTTCGAAAGCATCGTTGATGCGAGCTCGCAGTTCTGGCACGTTCCTTGGTAGAGGAGGTTTAAACACTGAATCTTTCACATAACCCCACAGAAAGAAATCGCATGGGGTTAAGTCGGGAGAGCGTGGAGGCCATGACATGAATTGCTGATCATGATCTCCACCACGACCGATCCATCGGTTTTCCAATCTCCTGTTTAAGAAATGCCGAACATCACGATGGAAGTGCGGTGGAGCACCATCCTGTTGAAAGATGAAGTCTGCGCTGTCGGTCTCCAGTTGTGGCATGAGCTAATTTTCCAGCATGTCCAGATACACGTGTCCTGTAACGTTTTTTTCGAAGAAGAAAAAGGGGCCGTAAACTTTAAACCGTGAGATTGCACAAAACACGTTAACTTTTGGTGAATTGCGAATTTGCTGCACGAATGCGTGAGGATTCTCTACCGCCCAGATTCGCACATTGTGTCTGTTCACTTCACCATTAAGAAAAAATGTTGTTTCATCACTGAAAACAAGTTTCCCACTGAACGCATTCTCTTCCATGAGCTGTTGCAACCGCGCCGAAAATTCGAAGCGTTTGACTTTGTCATCGGGTGTCAGGGCTTGTAGCAATTGTAAATGGTAAGGCTTCTTCTTTAGCCTTTTCCGTAAGATTTTCCAAACCTGCTTGCTTTATTCGTCGACTTCCGCGGGCTACGCGTGAAACTTGCCCGCACGCGTTCAACCGTTTCTTCGCTCACTGCAGGCCGACCCGTTTATTTCCCCTTACAGAGGCATCCAGAAGCTTTAAACTGCGCATACCATCGCCGAATGGAGTTAGCCGTTGGTGGATCTTTGTTGAACTTCGTCCTGAAGTGTCGTTGCACTGTTATGACTGACTGATGTGAGTGCATTTCAAGCACGACATACGCTTTCTCGGCTCCTGTCGCCATTTTGTCTCACTGCGCTCTCGAGCGCTCTGGCGGCAGAAACCTGAAGTGCGGATTCAGCCGAACAAAACTTTATGAGTTTTTCTACGTTTCTGTAGTGTGTCGTGACCATATGTCAATGAATGGAGCTACAGTGAATTTATGAAATCGCTTCAATCATTTGTAATAGCCCTATATATATATATATATATATATATATATATATATATATATATATATATATAGTGAAAAGCAATAGTCCCATAACCCTCCCCTGTGGCACGCCAGAGGTTACTTTAGCGTCTGTAGACGTCTCTCCATTGAGAACAACACGGCACGGCTCGGATTCAGCCACCACCACCTAAAGAGGTGGTGGTGATTCAGCCAGTCCCGTGATGGCTGTAGCCGCAGCCCGGCGGGCAAGTGCACCCTGAGTTGCCAAATCTCAGTCCACAATACTTCCACTTGTGCCGCGATTTAGTTGCAGTGAGTGAGTCTGTGCCATCGCTGCCTGCTGGGTTTGTTTCGTTGCAGTTTAGGAGTTACCATGTTGTTTCTGTGACAGTTATTTGTTGTGTCTCATTTAACATGACAGAAGAAGGTACATCGAAACTTATAAGTGGAAAAGTTCGACGTCGTCCTCGTGGACAGGGGATTGCTTTACGAGGACAGTGTAGAGAAATGGTTTGTTCGTTAAGAGCTTACTTTTTGAGAGTGAAAAACTTAATGGTGGCCCACTACTCCCCGTTAGCAAGGTAGTAAATAGAACGGCAGCAGCCCTGAATATCAATAAAAACACCGTCGTAAAAATTGGGAAGGAACTGTTTGAGACAGAAAAGGAAGTTGGAGAGCCATCCAAACTTGGTACTCCCGGGAAGAAACGTTCTATGGATAAGCGTGGTACGAATTTAGATTTATTTGCAGAGAACGCAATTCGTCGACATGTTTACGATTGTTATCGGAGAAAGGAACATCCCATACTCTCAAAGTTATTGGTGACACTTAAGGAATCAGGACTTTTTCAGGGCAGTCGAACATCGTTATTCACAGTTTTGCACAACGTAGGATTTCGCTACGGACATTTTTGCGGCCGTGAGCTATTGATGGAAAGGGAGGATACAGCTGCATGGTGATGCCGATTTTTAAGACAAATATTTAGCATAAATGTTAATGAAGTGGTTTGACTCGATGAAACGTGGGTTAGTACTGGTCACGCAGTTAATCAGGGGTGGACACACAACACGATTAAAGGAACAATGCAGATGCCGTCTGGTAAGGGGGGGGGAGGGGGGGCAAATTGATTCTACTGCATGCAGCCACCTCGCAATGTTTCGTACCAAACTGTCTCCTTCTCTTTCAATCGAAGAATACGGGAGATTATCGTGAAGATATGAACCACATTACATTCACAAAGTGGTTCGTAGAACCTCTAATCTAGATAAACCGTCAACAGTTGTTTTAGACAATGCTCCATATCATTCTGTTGTTGTTGATAAAGCACCCACCATGGCAAAGCGAAAGGAGGAAATGTTTAATTGGCTTGAGCGTCGTAACGTAAATGTATCTGATGACCTTAAGAAGGTCGAGCTCATGGAAAAAATAAATTTCCATAAACCGCTATTTCCAAAATATGAAATCGACGAACTGGCAAAAAAATATGGGCATACAATCGTCAGGCTGCCACTGTACCATTGCCACTTTAACGCTGTAGAGTTGATATGGGCCCAAATTAAAGGTTATGTTGCCAGGAACAACCAAAAATGTACGGTCTCCGCAGTAGAAGCACGCACTAAAGAAACTACAGGGTGGTGCACGAAATGTGTTACCATTTTCTTTTTGAATGTAAACTTTATTGTCAATACAACCTGAAAGGAACATATACTACAATGAAGAGCCGTCCATGGAGATTTGTTCCAACTCAGCATATGCTCAACATGTCCACCATTTGGTTTCCTAACTTCCTTCAAACGAACACTGAAGTTCGTGATTAGCCTACGGCACATGTCTTCAGTTATCTCACTGCAAGCTTGAAGAATAAGTCTTCTGAGCTCCATTAAATCACGTGAACGTTTCGGGAAAATTTTTTCGTTTAGGTACCCCCAAAGAAAAAAGTCACATGGATTGAGGTCTGGACTATTGGGGGGGAAATTTTATCCGTCATTGAAGCAACCTGGAAACTTGAGTGAAATGATCCGCATGTCGAAATGCTTGTGTAAAAACTGCAACACAGTGTTTGCAGTAAGTGGCCTTGCTCCATCTTGCATGAACCACTGCGTGTTGAAGGCCAAGGCAGTAGCAAGAAGCTGTGGAATGAAGCTACTGCGAAGCATGCTCAAATAACGCTCGCTGTTCACAGTTTCTTCACAGAAAAAGGGTCCAATAAGTTCGTGACTGGAAATTGCTGCCCACGCTGTAATCCTCGGAACATTAATGTTGTCGTTCATGAAGCACTTTTGGGTTTTCAGTGGCCCAAAATCGTACATTTTGTTTGTTAACCACACCGTCTAAATGAAAATGCGCCTCGCCTGAAAACCAAACGTTGTTGAGAGTTTCTTCCGTATCCTCTACCCACTGAGCAAACAGTAGTCTCTGCTGCTTGTGTACTTCAGTGAGCTTCTGTGCACAGGTCACCTTGTATGGGAACATATGGAGGTCACTTTTAAGAATGCGTTGAACGGAGCGTCTGGATACTCCCAGTTGCACTGCTGCCTTTCTGCACGATCTCCCGAGACTTCTCTGTACATCAACTCGTACCGCTTCAATATTCTCCGGCGAACAATCCGGCTTAGGCAGAGGTCGCTCCGCTTCCAATACTGTTCCTTCCTGTACAAATTTATCGTACAACCTGTGGATGGTCTTCTTGCAAGGGACCCATCGTGTGTTAAACTGTTGTCTAAAACGCCTCTGAATCACAACAAGGCTTTTCGTTTCATGAAAAAGTAACAAATTGCAGATCGTTGCTGTGTCGTCAGTCTTCCATTGTCAGCCATTGCTGCTTACTAGTCTCCTAGCGGCAGTATCGTGAATTACACGTCATTTCGTAACTCATTTGTTTTTCCAAGCTCTGTTGGTACTGCTGTAGAGATCCCAGCGGGATATCTAATGTGCGTCGTAAATTGTGAAAGAAACAATTGGTAACACATTTCGTGCGCCACCCTCTATTACTCACGTTACCTCTGAAGACTGGAAGAAAGCCGTCAAACAAACACACACACACACAAACACACACACACATACAAATTGTGGAAAGAGCATGGCAGGATGAAAGTGCTTTGGAAACTTCAGTGGTAGAGATGATTATCTCTTTAGATGACAATAGTGACACTGAAACTTCAAGTGTCTGTAATAGCGACTAGAGTGATGTCAGTGTAGTTTTCCCATTATCCACATAGAGATGCAGCACAAACGGATTCAGCTACACGTTTGGAGTGCGCAGTTTGCGTTTGTAATACTGGCATAGCAAAATTAATTCACACTAAGTTTTCAAATTTTAATATGGTGGCATTATCAAATATTAATTCCGAAGAAAGTACATTTCTAGAATTCAATCTGTGCATAAATATTACAGTATACAAAATAATGTCTGCAATACATTGGCCGTATACAAAAGTCTTGCTTTTGTTTCTCAGAATAGATGTTGCCCAATTTAAGATACCAAACAAGCATTATTTTATTTTTTGTTGCGTTGGAAATAAGGATGCATATCAGAGACCTATCAGATCTTTACAAATATAGAGATCTGTTTCCTATCGTTACTGCACGCGAGCAGACGATTGCACATCATATTATTTACAGTCCTGTACCTCGCGTTAGAGATTATCGACACAGCTAAGGTTTGAAACAGATGAAAATTTCATGTTTTCTTGATATTTCATTCGCATAATGTGTACACCTAACTTCAGTAACAAAAACGTTTCTCGCATGTCGAAAATTTGATAACATCGTCGGAAAGTTGTTTCTTGAAAACTGTCGTTTTATTGACTACATACAAAAAAAATGAGGAAACCATCACATAGTGAAACTATTTCACAACGAATTACAGACGGCTCCACATTTAAAGATCTAATAGTTAGCGTGTGTGGGCGAGTTGAATGAAACCTGAGATTACGCGCGAGTTCCGTGTGGGACTTGGCAACTCTGTTCCGCGCCCACCTGTGCTACTTCCGAACTGTCAATCCTAAAGTAATTCTGAATGCACTAGAAGTCCTTCTGTCACTTGCCACTGCAGTATAGCCACATCAGCTGCCGGCTATCGCTCAATTACAGGCGACACACATACGGCGGGTCACTTCCCAAATGCTATTAATGTACAGTACGGAGCAATGTTGGAAGTGGCTGCCACGAGGTAAGTCTGAAATACAACATGCTTTGTCGACGCGCGATTTTAAGTGACCAATGACTGAACTACTGCAAACTATGCGTTTCGTACCCGAGAATTTAAACTCATGTCCTAAACTAACCACAACTTCGTGACGTGCAGTTTTTATATGAGAAAACGGCGGTCAGAAGTCTGCGGCAGAACTAAAATCACGATCGCTTTGCTCACAGTGATTCAATCTAACCTTTAACAGCAAGCCGGCCGAAGTGGCCGTGCGGTTAAAGGCGCTGCAGCCTGGAACCGCAAGACCGCTACGGTCGCAGGTTCGAATCCTGCCTCGGGCATGGATGTTTGTGATGTCCTTGGGTTAGTTGGGTTTAACTAGTTCTAAGTTCTAGGGGACTAATAACCTCAGCAGTTGAGTCCCATAGTGCTCAGAGCCATTTTTTTTAACAGCAAACTCAATACAGAAAAAAAAGGAAACCGCTACAGCGCTAAAAGCAAACCATGATTTCTTGCAGTCAATGGTTACATGAAACTATCCTTGTTCTGGCGTAACCACAAGCGCCGGAACGAAGATGAAGAACGGAAGACCAGAGAGAGGGTGAAACGACGTCGGCCAATGGTGCGCTGATTAGGACCGCACCACGACAGAAACGCCCCCTGCAAGAAGTGAATGTAAGCGCCGCTCCTGCCAACCTCGGACGGACATTAGTGGACATCATTAGCACGGCCTTGCAGATAGTGCTACGATATCAGAATGTCGTGATCCGTATCAAGTACTCAGTTGGACTTTGTGTATAGCGAAGAATATTACTGTTTGCATGTCACTTGCGACACCGATATAACTCCAATGTTAAGTACTGTCAATCTGCTTTATGGAAATATGACTACTAATATTTGTTTGAATTGTCGAATAACATTCCGAGAACGCAGCATCCCGTAGGCACCCTAAACGAGACGAGTGGGCAAAACCCAACAATCCTCATTTTGGCTACATGAGCTGCCGCCTTACCAACCGATGAGCAGCCCTCGTTGGCACTTGGCAGCACATTATAGGTAACAAAGGCGCAAAAAAAAAAAAAAAGATAGGAAGAAAAATAAGAGAAAATAAAGTCAATACGATGATGGAAATTACGCCGCACTGTGTCAGAAATAAAAAATTACATATAATCCAATTAGGTGAATAAAAATAATTAACTCTTGATTAGATTTAGAGATAAAAACAAATTAGCTACATTGGATGAGATTCGAACCCATGACCATTTACAAATGAAGTTATTACGCTAATCATTACACTACGCCGCAACACTGAGATGACTATGGCGTTCCAGCCATAACGTTGAAATTCTAGCCTTCAAAAATTTGGCTTACGCACTGTCATGGAAAGTTTATGTAATGTAAGCCAATATCTGTGATTATGATGCCTGTGTATGTGACTCTGAATCGCGTCTAGTGTGGTTATCACATGTGATGAAATACGAAATAAAAGTGCCAGACTCATGAATCGGGATCCAAATATATCAATAAATAATGCCGGGCAAGGAATTGAGACTGAACTGACCAATTGTGGTGGCAACGGTGAACGGATCGGGCGTGATGTTCAGCGCTCTAATTAGAGTAAACTGGTTCCAACGCGTGAAGTGTCAACTATCAAGTAATTTTAATCGGACTATAGCTAAGTACTGTTGACACTGAGACCTATCTACAGTTTCCCGTTGAGCTTGCTTTCCAAAAAGCGAGCCCCCATCACCGGATTCGCAAATCCGAAACTCCTGTGGACTGTAACGGCATCGGCGGAGAGGACAACACTGTTAACCAGGAAGGTCGCTTCTGTCCTAGAATGGCGAGTGCGAGAATTGTAGGCTGCGTTCTAGCGGTTTCACGGCGAGCGAGGAGTCGGGTGAGCCCACCCAGTGTAAAAATTCTTAATACATCATGACTTCCGCACAAGGGATTCTTGACGTCTGGACAGTCATCCCGGTCATTCAGGCAGTCGTGCTTGGCGCCGAGGCAGCGGATGTGTACGTCACGCAGCGCGTGCTGCCGCAACTCAACACCAGCGGCCGGCGAGGTGTTTCTGAGTCATCAGTCTTCTGACTGGTTTCATGCGGCCCGCCACGAATTCCTTTCCTGTGTCAACCTCCACGCCCTCAATTACCTGCTGGGTGTATTTCAGTCTCTGTCTTCCTCTACAGTTTTTGCCCTCCACGGCTCTCTACAATACCATGGTAGTTAACAGATTTCTTATCATCCTGTCCCTTCTTCTTGTCAGTGTTTTCCATATATTCCTTTCCTCGTCGACTCTGCGCAGTAGGTTCTCATTCCTTTCCTTACCATTCCACCTAAGTTTCTACATTCTTCTGTAGCATCACATCTCAAATGCTTCGATTCTCTTCTGTTCCAGTTTTTCCACTGCCCGTGTCGCATTGCTATACGATGCTGTGCTCCAAACGTACATTCTCAGAAATTTCTTCCTCAAATTAAGGTCGATGTTTGATGCAAGCCGACTTCTCTAGGCCAGGAATGCCCTTTTTTGCCATTGCTAGTCTGCTTTTTACGTCCTCCTTGCTCCGTCTCTCATAGGTTATTTTGCTGCCCAGGTATCACAATTCCCCAACTTCATCTACTTCATGACCATCAATCCTGAATTTAAGTTTCTCGCTGTTCTTATTTCTGCTACTTTCGTCTTTCTTCGATTTACTCTCAATCCACATCCTGTATACGTTAGACAGTTGGTTCCAATTAGGACATCATGTAATTCTTCTCCCCTTTTACTCAGGATAGCAATGTCATCATCGAATCGTATCATCGATATCCTTACACCTTGAATTTTAATTCCACTCCTGAACTTCTTAATTTCAGTCATTGCTTCTTAAATGTACAGACTGAATAGTAGAGGGGAAAGACTACATCCCTGTCTTACAACATTTATAATCCGAGCACTTCGTTCTTGATCCTCTACTCTCACTGTTTCCTCTTTCTTTTTGCACATACTGTATATTACCCGTTTTTCCATATAGCTTACCCCCATTTTTTCATAATTTCAAACATCTTGCACAGTTTGACACTGTCTAAGGCTTTTTTCCAGATCGACAGACTCTATGGAGGTGTCATGATTCTTCCTTAGTCTCGCTTTCATTTTCAACCGCAACGTCAAAACTGCTCCTCTGGTGCCTTTACCTTTCCTAAAGCCAAACTTATCGCCATCTAATGGATCCTCAAGTTGCTTTTCTATTCTTTCTTTTCAGCATGAGCATGGATGCATGAGCTGTTAAGCTGACTGTGCGACAATTCTCGCACTTGTCGGCTGTTGCAATCTTGTGTGCATCATGATTCCCCGAAAGTCAGATGGTATATCGCCAGGCTCATACATTCTACACACCAAAGTGAAAAGTCGTTTTCTTGCCACTTCTCCCAACGATTTTAGAAATTCTGATGGAATGTTACCTACTCCTTTTGCCTTCTTCCGAAGCTCTCTTAAATTCTGGTTCTAATACTGGATCCCCTACCTCTTCTACATCGACTCCTGTTTCTTTTTCTATCACGTCATCAGATGAGTCTTCCACCTCATAGAGGCCTTCAATGTACTCTTTGCACCTATCCGCTCCGTCCTCTGCAATTGACAGTGGAAATCCCATTGCTCGCTTAATGTTTCCACCCCTTTCTTTTAAGCAGGACCTTATACGCTCAATATTTATTGCGCAGTAATACTGTCCCAATACATTGCGCGAAATTGCGAGGCCAAGAACGGCACAATATTATTGCGAAATATTTACATCGGAAACGCACCACTTAGAACTCTGCCTTCTTAGCGAATAAGGCAGCACTCAACGATGTTGAACTCTTAGTAGTACGTATTGCCATGGAGTTGCTTGCCTTGCAGAACCCAAACACAAATTATGTAGAACTGACGAAATAATGCTGAAAAGCTTCCAGGAAACATTTCAATGGACTCGGAGCTCATTGACTGCAACATAGATTCGCAAACCACAACAACAACTGATTACAAATTAAGCAAGTGATCCGTGCAATTTATCCTCTATGGGTCGTATTTTATATGTATTTCTCTACTGTAAGAACTACTGGAAATGGAATAAAACTATTATTTACTGATTGAAAGCTTACACGGTCTAATGTATGTGGTGTAGCAAAAGTTAAAAGGAGAAAACGAAAGAAAGAATGGAACAAAACATTTTGCTCTACCGGAGATATCGCCAAAACAATCGGCAACCCTTCGGGCACCTCTGTCACGCGTGCAACCTAAATGGCCCCTGTACGGCTGAGCGTGGCGCCCTCGCCTTGCCACAATAACGGACGGACACCAGGCGGCGGTAGCAGCGTTAGCACAGACCACCACTTGCAAGGGACCACACAAGTGACCAGAAAATAGTATCTCAACCATTCCCCACCGGCCACTATAAAGGCTGGCGTCAGAGCTGTACAGGTCAATTCTTCTGGCATCTGGGTGTGTGCTTTTCGCCCCATCGTCTTAGGACGCTCTCGAAGCCCACCGTAGGGACCGACGCTGCTGTATTCGGCCTTTGTCCTCGTTCCTTGGCACAATCAGACTGTATCTAGGCTAGACTTTTCTGCTCATATGCTGGTGTTATTCAGGACAGCTTATTCAGACTTAGAATATTTTCCATACAAGTGTATTTGTCAGTGAAGATCCTGTGTTACTTGTCAGACTCTGTAATCGCCATACGGTCAAGTCTTCATATCTGTGAGAGACTGTAATCGTGATTTCGTTACTATCGTCGAAGCAGACTTTTCTTTCCTTGGTCAATAAACTTTTGAAAACTTTGATCACTGTTTTCGCTGTGTCGGTGTGAGCAAAACATCACATTTTGGTCAGTGGACAGCTGACCATATCTTATTTGCAATTTCTTAACCTGCTACATGTAAAATAAATGTATTTGCTTACTGTCATACTACCATGCTCGTCAGTTACTCGTGCAAAACGATGTTTCCGACGTTTCCTAAACAGTCAGGAATTTCATTTTTCGAAGCACTACACGGTGCTTTCACATAAATGCTCCAGCACAGTCCCTGATATTTTGTCATTCATTTGTTTCAGTTCTTTGTGGAAATTCGTTCGCAGCTAATTGAACTTCTCCTGGTCTCGATAGGAATCGTTGCACAATACCACCGTTACACATTGTAATACAGGGTGGTCCATCTGAAGTTTCCGATGAGGTTATCTCGAAAACTGTACATCGGGTAAAAATAGTGGGTAAGACAAGTTCGTAAGCTCAAAGGGGGGACATCAAATGATACTACACGTGACCCCCCCCTTGGGTGGGGCGGGTGGAAACTTTCAAATCTTAAACGGAAACCCCTATTTTTTATTGCAGATTCGGAATCTCCATAAAAAAGTAATCAAGTTTTGTCTAAAACTTTTTTAAACCATTGAAATCGAGAAAAACTAAAATTGGGGAAGAACTCCAATTTATTTAGAATGATCCGAGAAGGACGCATCAAATCGATACAAAATGTGCACCAATTCTTTCATTACGGCAAATTAAGCTATTTTTTTTTACAAAACGTATACTACTCGCCACAGTTTTGATGTAGGGGGGGGGGGGGGGGAATTGGAATGGCATTAAAATCTCGTTAGGGAACTCTTCACAATTGCATTAATTACTCGACTTTGGCGCTACCGCATACTCTGCCATGTATAGCGTACAAATCGTCAATACCGCTCTGAAGCGGTCAGTATTACTTCATAGCACTCAATATTGTGCAATAAATATTGTGCGTGTGAGGGCCCCTTTACGCTGCCACAGTTCTGTACACCGAGTCAGTTGCATAGACATTTGGCACTGAACTCAGTACCCTCGCTGTCACCCGGAGTGCCGGACGAAGACACCCTAAAGCAGTGGTGGCCGAGACTTGAGCTCGTGAGCCGCGGCCCACGACGGGTGTCCGGGCGCTCAGGCCGGCTGCACACTTCCCCCACCGCCACAGCATGCCGAGCCTAAGGGCGGGGACACCGCGGATGCGCTGCAACTAAAGGGCAATGCAGTCGCACTGCATACGACTTGATTTTATGTATCACATTTCTCAATAACGTAGATCACAGAAAGTCAAATTTTCAGTATTATATAATTATTTCTAGCGTACTTAAAACGTAATGTAATTATTATCTGTTACAAACTGACTGCGTTAAGGACAGACGCAATTTCACAAATTTTCGCACTCAGGTTGCCACGTAATCATGATTTATATGGTTCCATAATCGAAAAAGTGTCTTTTACACGCATAATATGCTGATCGAAATAGTGTAGCACTTTTGCAACCTTGTTATGGAGACGTGGAAAGTCTACATGAAGGAAACGGTGTCGACCTCTTGGACAATTTTGTCATGAAAGGGAACTGTTTTTAAAATGAGAATTACACTGCAGAGCAGTCAGTTACATCTGCAACGGCACAGGGGAGTTTTCAATTGAAACAGCAAACGGTCTCTAAAATACTTGTAACACTGGTAGTATGCTCAAAATGTTTACAAAACTATCATTGTCATTCTTTCAAGGCTACAATAAATTTTTCAAAGCCCACATTTTCTTTCGTGACAGTGAGCTTAGGCAAATGGACCGAGTTTGTCAAAATCTGTCCCTTTACAACGTAATTTCCTTTTTAAATGCATACCAATCACATCAGAAATAAGTTTTTCGCGTCTTTCAATGTCTTATTGTGTAGAGTGTGCAGAGATGTACACTTAAATAGCGAGGTGGTCTATCTATTCCCTACGTTCTGATTTTCACTCCTGCCCTTTTCTTTCATAAATTCAACAATACCAGGTTTTAATTCGAAAGGTCGTTCCAGGAATGCCGCTTGACTTTACCAATGCACTTTACATTAATACATACCCTCCTCGCTCACTGAAAGCTGTTGCAACTGACTGTAACAATGAATTCAACTTCAGAAACTTTACTATTTGTACCATTAATTTATTAACGTGCTGCATGAATGTAAATTTAGCAATATTTGCTTCCTGACGTAAAGGACAATCATCCTATCTAGCTATAGCTGTAATTTTTCCCTTTGTCATTGCCAACTGAAACTTTAAATTCTGTCTGGATGCCACAGAGATGTCGTTACGTAGCAGATTTGAGACTACACAAAACATACTGAGAATTCTCTTCACCCTCTTTTGTCATTCCCATTCAGTTTTAAGGTTTGTGACGGTAAGTCGCTACACTGTCGCTTTTTGTGGAAACAGCCACTCGACCTCTGACTGTTCTTCATATCACGAAGAAACAGCGAAGTACAAATGGTGCTGACGCGACGATTCTGCTGAACTGAACGGAGCTGTGCCACCAGAAAAATGCCACACCGCAGTACTAAATGAAATATCGCGCTTTACCGGGCACTTCAGAGAAGAACCGACGAAAGTCGAGGGAGGCCGAGCCTCGGGCCACACCTGACGCACATGAGGTTTGGCACGCTGTGGCCACCCCTGCCAAATGGTTCAAATGGCTCTAAGCACTAAGGGACTTAATATCGGAGGTCATCAGTCCCCTAACTAACCTAAGGACATCACTCACATCCATGCCCGAGGCAGGATTCGAACCTGCGACCGCAGTAGCAGCGCGGTTCCGGACTGAAGCGCCTAGAACTGCTCGGCCGCAGCGCCCGGCCCAACCCTGCCATTAAGGCTGTCTTCACTCAGTGGCACCGGCTCGAGACCCAGAACAATCAGGTGCCCCGACGCAACGGAGATCAGTTACCACCTCAAGACGCTGCTTGGTCAGGTTCAAGCTGCTCAGCCTCGCACGGCTGTGGTCGGAAGTCCCGGATCCAGTGCTGCTAATGGCTAGGCGGCGAACACTTACAGTCGCTCTGACCACCCACGTTGCGACAGGAGCCCACCTACCGCTACGTAGGTGGCAACTTGAGTGTAGCATTGTGCCATGGCACGCTGAAAACCAGTCCGTTGCTATGGTGGGCTACCGTGTGGCAGAGTGCTACGCCAGCAGTATTCGAAAGGTGGTACGCAGTTGTGACTGCAACTGATATACTCACCCGGTGGTCGTTTGTTGTCCAGGGTTGTGAATCCACACATCGATTTTTACTTTTGTAATAACCGACACAAAATTTGAGTACCGTTTGTTCACTCTTGTCCAGTGAAAAGCTAGTAACACGTGTGCGAAACACACTGAATCTCTCGCTGCATCAGAATTACCAACTTCACAGAAGGTAAAACAATACAGACACATCTGCAACTGTCGAAGAGTCAGCAGGCTACAGCCGTCGACATCTTGTCAAAACTCTCACCGAGACTGCCACTACTGCCCACGTGTCCACTTTCAGCTGAGACTGCTGTTCTTGTGACGTCATTCCCATAGCGTCAAACAAGCCCTACGTCAGAATTACGACGGGTCTTACGAATCAAATTTATGTTCACGTAATTTTAAACTAAGCTGATGCCCAATTACGCAGGTAATTCAGTGCTTTGAAATGACAATGGGAGTCCCTAAAAACTGTCTTTTTTGACGAATACAAATCGTGATTATGATTGAAGCTGGTTGAAAGAGACTGGAAGAGCTATAGACATATGACTAGAAAAGTGAGAAAATGAAACTTTAAGTTTTCGTAATGTATACCAAACGATTGCGTCTGATGACAGTGTAACGAAACTGAAATTAGGTTCCGGAAGTTGTCGATGTATCTTTATCGATGTTCAGTTAATACTAATTTAAATATCTTTCAAGTTATCAGAATTAAGGTGCTTTTCCCTCCTGCTTCGACCGAAATAATTCATTTACTTCGAACAGCATTTTTTAAAAGAAGTGTGAAAACCAAGATGACATTTGCTCTCATATCAGGGGTTTTCAGATTAATTGATGGAAGCCGTTCTCCACAAAACCTGTTACGTTGCTGTGAGTAAGAGCCGATTCCGATTACCAATACACTAGTAAAGTTGGGTATAATTTCTAAAACGGAAACAGAATACTAAAACATGAACCACACGAAGAAAGCTGAAAAAAGTAAATACAAATATAATGATCGATATGGAAATGGACGGATAATTTCCAGCAAGTTTATGCAGTGGCCGAAAGCGTCTGCTATATCAAATCAGAACCAACTTATGTTGCATAGAGTCTTAGGTTATCAAGAGAGCAACGAGTTCAACAGAATTTCATCACAACACTTGACAACGTTTACGAGGAGGGTAGCTTTGTTAACAAGGGTCAGTGCCACGATAAATAGCACATCTGAAGTATCTGAAGTTAAGGGACTCTTTCGACGTTTCTGATAAATCTTATAAAGTGATAGAAGTTTAACGTGAGTAAAGCGGTTCTTCGCGACCATGAAATCCACCTTGAAGAATTTATCGACATTTTATCTGTGCGATACCAGCGTCCTGTTACTCGACTTACAGTAGCCGGGAAAGACGAAAAATATATCTCTGCAGTATTTAAAATTATGAAGCACCTTAGCTGTATGGCACGAAGTGTGGCACTGAGAGCAGCTCGACGCTCACAAAACTTTTCATCTGTTGGCCAGTGACTCCAGAGCCGGAAGATCACCGTCTTTGATCTATTGTGGTATGCATCATATTGTGACATATTAAAAGGTATTTTTAATATACGATGACAGAGTGTATAATTCACTGACGTATTTTACATGACTTCATGATATTTAGAACACTTAGCTATTACACACGGTGTCTCAAAACCTTTGGGTCAAATTGAAAGATGCGGTGTCGGTGCACAACCGATTACATTGACGCGGGGAACAAATGAACGGAAATGCATATTTATTGTGTTATGGAGATCCACAGCGTACAACTCATAACAACGTAGCTCATAGTAATTGTTCGAAGCGGTGATCGCCAGTCACAATGCGTGTATGGCAACAGCACATGCAGTTCAACCGCACCATCGCATAGTTCCTGAGTTCATGTTACACACCGAAACAGGCAGCGGCTGATAAATAGCGTACACCCTCGACCAGCAGACAGACATATTGTATACTACTTACCTCACTTGTCATGTGACGACCGCATACAACGCACCGGCGCTTTAACCTGTGCCACACCTGGTTTCAGTTGTCCAATGCATCAGACAGCTTGGGATGTGTCCATGGTGAAGTGTTTTACTGTGCACAGAGCATGACGCGCAGTCAAAGATGGACCGTTACTCGTCACGAGAGTTGATCGGACATGCATTTAATGTTGGGTGCGGCAGGATGTAGTGTCCGTAAAGTAGCAAGAATATGCAGAGAACGCTTTCCCAACAGGCGTCATTCTAACTGGTAGAAATTTATCTCCATGGATACCAACTTAGGAGAGCCGGCCAAGGTTCCCGCCAAAGACATGTCCGAACAACAGACTTTGAGGAGATGGTGTTGGATCGTGTGGCCAACCACCCAGTAATAAGCGACTGTCAATCTGCCCGTGAAAAGCACACTTCGAAGGATACAGTGTGGAGAGTGCTGGTGGAACAAGTATCACACCATAAACAATGTTTGCAAACACTGGGACCAACGGATTTAAGCCCCATGTTTGCTTCAGTCAACGGATTATCCTCTGCATTGCTGTAGTGCCCAACTTCGTACGGCTTCTATTGTTCACAGATGAGACCTCATTCACTGTGATGGTGTTTTCAACAGCAAAAATACCGTTTATGGATTGAGGACAATCCCGGCGCCACCCACATCGGTAGCCACTAGTAACGATTCTCTGTCAACGTGTGGGCGGGCACTGTCCCAAAATCACCCAGTAGGACCTTATTTGCTGCCCTCCCCGTTTGACTAGTCCAGATTACCTGTTGTTCCCGCGACATGTGCCGCCACAGTTCTCTGAAACTGTGCCCTTTGTTGCCCGCGAAAGGAAGTGGTTTCAACACGATAGTGCAACAGCCCACGTCTTATGTTAATGTCCGTGAGCACTTAAACAACGTGGACCCTCACCGCTGTATTGGAATGGGAAGTCCTGTCCAGTGGCCAGCACTATCGCCGGATCTCATACCTCTAGGCTATTTCCTCTGGGGTTACATCAAAACGTTAGTGTATGATACCCCCAAAGAAACGGATGAAGGCCTGTTTGCTTGGATTCAAGCTGCCTGTCTCCTGATACAACAGACACCAGAGATCTTTGAGAGAGTGCGGCAGAACTTCATGTGCCGTTGCCATCTGTGCAATGAACTGGCAGTTGTCACTATGAACATTGACTATGAGCCATATTGTAGTTATGTGGTGTACACTGTGTATGTTCATAACACAAGAGTACCGGGCGTGAGTCGTGCTTCGGTAGCTCAGATGGTAGAGCACTTGCCCGCGAAAGGCAAAGGTCCCGAGTTCCAGTCTCGGTCGGGCACACAGTTTTAATCTGCCAGGAAGTTTCATATCAGCGCACGCTCCGCTGCAGAGTGAAAATCTCATTCTGGAAACATCCCCCAGGCTGTGGCTAAGCCATGTCTCCGCAATATCCTTTCTTTCAGGAGTGCTAGTTCTGCAAGGTTCGCAGGAGAGCTTCTATAAAGTTTGGAAGGTAGGAGACGAGGTACTGGCAGAAGTAAAGCTGTGAGTACCGGGCGTGAGTCGTGCTTGCGTAGCTCAGATGGTAGAGCACTTGCCCGCGAAAGGCAAAGGTCCCGAGTTCCAGTCTCGGTCGGGCACACAGTTTTAATCTGCCAGGAAGTTTCACAAGAAATATGCATTTCCAACCAGTGGTTCCTTATCTCAATATAATCGGTTGTGAACCCACTATCAACTGCTTCAACTTGCCTCAGGAGGTTTGAGGCACCCTGTACATTTTGACAAAGCTGACAGGGGATTAATCACATTTTAAAACGGAAATGAAGTGCTGAAACTGGTACTGTGAATGTGCTGGCATAAGCTGTTGCCTGCACACCGAGCAGCAAAGAGGTTGTGGGAAGATCAATAGAGGTCAAAGACAGACTCACAAGGAGCGCGCCGCCAATGCTCTCTCGACCGCCAGTATTTAGATCGCCGCAGCGGACCTGAGGGCCCAGTAAGTCATCCACTGAGTCAACGAGTTGAGTCATCAGTCGCAGCCCAGTGGGAGTCGTAGCAGCACTTAACTCAGCCTCTAGCGCAGAGTCAGGCAGCACATAGCGACCAGAGGTGTGTGTAGCGGGTCTTTTACTTCACCAGTAGTAAGGCTAGTATAGACTATTACGGAGGAGGTTATACCACAACACCTGGACTATCTTAAGTAACTTCTTGTTCTTATGAATAAAGACCCCTCTTAATATATGTGTGCAGTTGTGTCACAGGTAGAGGACACTGGCCACTAAACAACATCATATCCTTGCTTCCCGTGGTACAGCTCTACAGGGACAACGAGACGACACAGAAGTGAACACCGTAATTTTTGAGCGATCCTGGATGTAATTATTGTATATACTTAGGACATATACGCAAGTTAACGGATATCACGTTAACGCCAAAATAACAGTGAGGTAAGTAAGGAAAGGAAAAAACGTTTTGTCTGCACAATGTGGAAAACAACATTAAACACAATGCTAGTTGTGAGGAAAATTTCTAGCTGTGGCCCTTTCGGTGTTTGGAGGACAGTGAAACAGCGGTGACTTAAGCTGGAGGCACAACGCGGAGACGACGTGCGGAAGCAGACGTTTCTGAGGCTGGTGCGTTATCAGAGTGGGCCACTGGAACACAGCGAGGGAAAAACACAACAGCAGCAGCAGCAGCAGCAGCAGCAGCAGCAGCTGGCGACGTTCTGCAACTACGGTTCGTCTCGTCAATCGTCGCCCCAACGTCAGAATGACGGATGTAAGGATAACTGATCACTGGGCAGATAACAGACTGAAATCGCTCTGCAGAATGAAGATAGCGCAAACTGACGAGATACTTGTACGATTTTATACAGAATGAACGAAAGACCTTGTTCCCATTTCATCGCTGGTAGCTGGGACAACGAAGGTTTTACAAGATATTCGAAAAAGGAACAGGTCATTTCCGTTTTCAAGAAGTGTATGCAAAGTGGCGCAAGAAATTCCCACAGTTCCAGTTACGGATGCAATCAACAAAGTTGCGAAAACGCGGGTTGATTCGTTTTCCGAGTCCCTGGTCACTACTACTCTGAGTGAAACAGCAGTACCTAATATCTTTAACTAGTCAGAGATTATTTGAGGTAGAGAAGTTAGTGACCTTACCTAGTATTTTATTTGTAGGGAAATATGGACGTAGGTGGTGAGGTTTCCCAGGACAGCCCTTCGCATGAACCGCGTTAGGAAAACGAAAATGCCCTCTACGGAAACCAGTATGGATGCTGGAAACCGAGATCTAGCGCTATCATCTGGCTGTTTGAAGGACATAACATTACGCTCTTGGCTGTAGAACTTTTTAATCTCCGTTTCCAGTTTTGGTGATGCAGCCAGTTGTATTTTAACCAGCATGTGGATAGCCCGAGTTCATGCATTATGTTACTGGTGTCAGTGGTAACGGCTGTCGCTGCTATTATGAAGTGGGACATGATCCTGTGAGGGTGTCTACCGTTAGTTTTTACTTATATACAGGGTGCAGCGGGTGCAAGTGCAGATATTTTTATATTTGGTATAAGTATATAGCCTACATCATTGTGTTCGCTTTTTAGCTGCATCGAACTTCCCATAAAAAACCACGTCACGGATTGCGCGGCCCCTCCCGCCGGAGGTTCGAGTGTGTGTGTGTGTGTGTGTGTGTGTGTGTGTGTGTGTGTGTGTGTGTGTGTGCTGCTCTTTGCATAAGTGAGATTAAGTAGTGTGTAAGTCTAGGGACCGATGACCTCAGTAGTTTGGTCCCTTAGGAATACACACACACACACACACACACACACACACACACACACAACTAAAAACATACAACTAAAAACATACCACTCCTAATAGCTGTAACTATTAGCCTACAAATGAAGTAAATACTGATGTAATGTTGTTCAGTACGCCGTCCTCTGTCACCAAGAAATATCTACGCTGATACCAGTGACAGCCTGTGCGTAACGTGACACGGCATCGAATATTTATGCTGGACTATGGCGGAACCCCGTAATTGCGATAGCAGAACAAAAGCTTTTCCAACCATCATGACAAAATAACCTCATTTAAACAATTCATGCGAGTTGCGGACCCGTATATACTACAAGTTAACGGCCAGCAGCTCGCTTTAATCGCCCGTGAGAGGCAGAGCGCCGCTGAAAGAGGCGTCCACGTTGATGCTGTGTTCCTTGACTTCTCGAAAGCATTCGATAAAATACCGTACTAACAGTTAGTGAAAAAAATACGAAGTTACCGATAATCGGACCACATTTCTGACTCGATTCGGCGCTTCGTAATAGACAGAATTCAACACATCTTCCTTACCGTAACGAAATAGACAGGTGCAACGGTAAGTTCGGAAGTATCCCAAGAGAGTGTTACAGGACCGTTGTTGTTTACAATAAATGTTAACGTTCGAGGCTGTTCGCAGACGATGCAGCTCTCTGCAGCAAGGTTACGATGCTAGGAAACTTTAGTGGAATGCAGGAAGACCCGCACAAAACGGTTCAAATGGCTCTGAGCACTATGGGCCTTAACATCTGAGGTCATCAGTCCCCTAGAACTTAGAACTACTTAAACCTAACTAACCTAAGGACAGCACACACATCCATACCCGAGGCAGGATTCAAACCTGCGACCGTAGCGGTCACGCGGTTCCAGACTGAAGCGCCCAGAACCGCTCGGCCACTTCGGCCGGCAGGCTCGCATAGAATGGACGATTGGTGCAGGGAATGGCACAGATGACCCTGAACAAAAATGAATGTAGCCTATTTTGCACAAATGGGAGAAGAGCTCCGCTACTGTTGTGTTCCACTGTAGGCGACTAATCACTGGAAACAGTAAGAATCATGAAACCCAATATATAGGAATAAACGAGTGGAGCACCATGAAGTGCAATGATCGCACCGAACAAACAGCCAGAGAATCAGAGATGACACCGATAATCCAGTGGAGGAAGTCTGAATAATCCATGGAAGACGTGGCTAACAGAACACTTCTTCGACCGATTCCTCAGTACTGTTCATCAGTCTGCCACCCTTACCAAGTTCCGGTAGTTCAACCGTCAAGAGCATTCCTAATGAGATGTTCTGCATATACGTTCTACAGTTAGCGGGATAGAAGCCTGTCTGACACCTTTTGAAACACTGAAGAAATCAGACGTGCCAGCAGTTGTCTTCACCACTGCGAAGTGATTACTGTATAGACTTCTCATCAGCGCTGTGAAGCATGCTGGGTCACCGAACTCAACACTCACGTGGATACGTATAGGTTTTAGTAACACGAAATGCCGATATTTTGATATATCGATATTTTGTCCATTCCCAATGAATCGTCCGCACGGATACTGTACATCACATTGAATTCTCTAAAAGAGGACGTTACATCGAGTCACACGATTTTTTCCACTTCCAAGTCACTGTGTGTTTCGGCGTTCTGATCTAGACGTAAAGTTCGCTATTAAGAAAATGCGTATTCATAAAGAAGAACGAAAAACTGAGATAAAAAATCTATTTATTGTCACTCAATAAAAATCAAAAACCGAAATGGCAATAACAGTGAAGACAGGCGATAACAGAGTGCAGTCAACAATAACGAATACGAACATTTTGTGTTAGGCGTTACTGTTACCGACATCCAATGAAATAGTATTTATACTGTTGCCAATCACTGTTTGTTTATATCCTCAAGACGTTTCGAAGCTTTAAGTGGATTCATATGTGGTAGTATGACGGATGATCGTGTTGCGTTTCGACTTGGGGTAAATTGTTGCACTGCCTCCAGCGGTATCAGGCTTCTTTCTCTGTCGTAACACATCACATGCTTCATCATCAGTGAACGTCAAAAGGCAGGTTTTCACATGGTAGTTCTCCAGGCTGTCCGGTCTTCTGCCATCCTCTTCAGGTCTTCATAATTTCCTCTTCCCTTTATGTCATCTTGTATCTCCTTCTTCCTCTGTCTTCTCCCACAAACCAATCCTTCCAAAGCATCTGCTAGCAAGCACTCCCTTCTCAATGAATGTCCCAACCAGTTCTTTTTCCTTTCTCTTACAGCCTTCAGCAGTCATCTTCTCTCACTAACCCTTTCATTATCCACTCTTTCCATCCAGCTTATTCTCACCATTCTCCTCCACATCCACATCTCAAATGCTTCTAACCCTTTTTCATTCTCTCGTCTCAGCGTCCATGTTTCTGCCCCATATAGTGCCACACTCCAGACAAAACATTCGCCAAGCCTTTTCCTTAGACCTTTATCTAATTTGCCACATAAGAGTCTCCTCTTTCTGTTGAATGCCTCCTTCGCTATGGCAATTCGAGTTTTCACCTCCTGCTGACACCTCAAGTCTTCAGTTATTGTGCTTCCAAGATATTTAAATAAACTTACTTGGCTAATGGTAGATTGTCCTATTTTAATATTGGACAGTCTGTGTCTTGTACTGATGACCATACTCTTTGTTTTTGCTGTGTTCATTTGCATCCCACATTCCACACAAGCTTCATTCAAATCTTTGAGCCTGTTATTCACTGGCCGCTCACTTTCTGCCACTAATACCACATCAGTAAATCTTATACATCCTATTCTCTTTCCAGCAATACATATTCCTCTTTTCCCATCTAAGCCTTTCGCATTAATCTCTTCCAGGTACGAGTTAAACAACATTGGGGAACGGCAACCACCTTGTCTAACACATCGTCCAATGCTGTTTCCTTCTGACGTTTCATTGCCAAACCTTATCTTTACTTTCTGGTGTAAACATACATTCTGTATCAATCGTCTCTCTTTCCAATTTACTCCTTTCCTCTTCAAAATATCCATCAGCTTGATCCACTTGATCTCTGTCAAATGCCTTTCCTAAATCTATAAAAACAGCAAAGATTTCTCTACCTTTTTCCATATGTCTTCCCCTATGGTTCTTAACAGGCCAATAACATCTCTTGTTCCTTTTCTAAATCCGAAATGCTCATCTGCAATCCCTCTATCCAGCTTGCTATATAGCCTTCTATTCAACACTCTCAGCAAGACTTTAGCTGCATGAGAAATTAGACTGATGGAACTATGCTCTTCACATTTTTTAGTGTTTCTCTTTTTCTCTATTGGTATCATAACTGTTGCAAAGTAGTCCTCAGGCCATTCCCCTTTGTCTTATATCTCGTTACAGAGATAGATTATTTCTTTTTCTTGCCTTGTTTCCCAGACTCTTCAACAGATCTGCTGGGAAATCATCAATTCCACATGCCTTCCTATTCTTCCTCTCCTTCAGCGCCTTTTCTACATCACATGCAAACTGTAATATTTTGTAAACAAAGATGATTGGACCTATAACCACTGGAAAGAGTGATACAAGTTACCCCAGAATAGTAACACAGCAGATACATACGTCACACTAACAGACGTATACCCACCTGATGATGGTGGTTTAAATCTTTGAAACGCATTGTGGATGAAAACAAACAGTAAACGTGTTATTTCATTGGCAACAATACTGATTTAAGAATGGTAACACGATCGAATCTTTCCGCTCAAAACTGAATGCGACGTACTGCGTCGACCGTTTTCATTCGGTCGCTGCCAGACACAGGTTTCACGTTTCACTCGAAAGGGATGAATGAATGAGCAATTCAAGCGAAACGTAGAAATGCAACCGAATGAGCCACCGCTTTCCGACAGGCGACTGAGTCGGCTGCAGAGCCAGGAGCGCCGCGTCGTCCTGTTTGCCGCAGCGGCCGCGCAGCTTCCTCGCGGTGACCCACTTGCGCCGGCCTGATTGGCCGCGCACCGCCCTCCCCCAATTGCGACACGCGCCGCTCCTCCTCCCCCCCCCCCCCCCCCCCCCCACCAACTCCGGCTGCCACGCTTCATTTGGCGGGCCGCCAGCCGACGCGCAGGCGCGCTGACGGCCGAATGCTGACGCGGCGGCACGTACCCCCGCGACGCTCCACGCCGCAGCCGCTTCACGAGTGCCGAGCGGTCAGCAGCGGCCGCCTGACCCCTCTTCCGACAACCCGCGACACTCCGACGAGTCACGAGAGGCGCAGCGCGCGTTCCTTCAGCAGTGGCAGCCACTGAGGGCAGACGCCCGCGCACACTCGTGAGCAGTCTATGGCGGGTTGATTTCGCGTACCGCTGCCACCAATATTTCTTATACAGGGTGTTCGGAAATTCCACTTAAAATCTTGAAGGACTTGTAGAGGGGAGTGAATACATGTTGTTGTGGACTTCAGTCCTGAGACTGGTTTGATGCAGCTCTCCATGCTACTCTATCGTGTGCAAGCTCATTCATCTCCCAGTACTTACTGCAGCCTACATCCTTCTGAACCTGCTTAGTGTATTCATCTTTTGGCCTCCCTCTACCATTATTACCCTCCACGCTGCCCTCCAGTACTAAATTGGTGACCCCTTGATGCCTCAGAACATGTCCTACCAACCGATCCCTTCTTCTAGTCAAGTTGTGCCACAAGCTCCTCTTCTCCCCAATTCTGTTCAATACCTCCTCATTAGTTACGTGATCTACCCATCTAATCTTCAGCATTCTTCTGTAGCATCACATTTCGAAAGCTTCTATTCTCTTCTTGTCTGAACTATTTATCGTCCATGTTTCACTTCCATACATGGCTACACACCATACGAATACTTTCAGAAACGGCTCCCTGACACTTAAATCTATACTCGATGTTAACAAATTCCTCTTCTTCAGAAACGCTTTCCTTGCCATTGCCAGTCTACATTTTATATCTTCTCTACTTCGACCATCATCAGTTATTTTGCTACCCAAATAGAAAAACTCCTTTACTACTTTAAGTGTCTCATTTCCTAATCTAATTCCCTCAGCATCACCCGATTTAATTCGACTACATTCCTCGTTTTGCTTTTGTTGATGTTCATCTTATATCCTCCTTTCAAGACACTGTCCATTCCGTTCAGCTGCTCTTCCAAGTCCTTTGGTGTCTCTGATAGAATTACAATGTCATCGGTGAACCTCAAAGTTCTTATTTCTTCTCCATGGATTTTAATTCATACTCCAAATTTTTCTTTTGTTTCCTTTACTGCTTGCTCAATATACAGATTGAATAACATCGGGGAGAGGCTACAACCCTGTCTTACTCCCTTCCCAACCACTGCTTCCCTTTCATGCCCCTCGACTTTTATAACTGCCATCTGGTTTCTGTACAAATTGTAAATAGCCTTTCGCTCCCTGTATTTTACCCAGCCACCTTTAGAATTTGAAAGAGAGTATTCCGGTCAACACTGTCAAAAGCTTTCTCTAAGTCTACAAATGCTACAAACGTAGGTTTGCCTTTCCTTAATCGTTTTTCTAAGGTAAGACGTAAGGTCAGTATTGCCTCACGTGTTCCAACATTTCTACTGAATCCAAACTGATCTTCCCCGAGGTCGGCTTCTACCAGTTTTTCCATTCGTCTGTAAAGAATTCGCGTTAGTATTTTGCAGCTGTGACTTATTAAACTGATAGTTCGGTAATTTTCACATCTGTCAACACCTGATTTCTTTGGGATTGGAACTATTATATTCTTCTTGAAGTGTGAGTGAATTTCGCATGTCTCATAAGTCTTGCTCACCAGATGGTAGAGTTTTGTCAGGACTGGCTCTCCCAAGGTAACCCATTGTAATATTTCTGGCTTAATCAGCCGTCATATTAGACTTCAAGAAGCTGTTCCCAGAGCAGTGGGGATGCAAGAAACATATAGATGACGAAATGTGGTGTGAGGTACCTGAGACAGATGTTAGATTCCGTACCATCCCCGTGAGAAAGACCGCCTGCATAATACTACTGCTCTGTGATTGGCTGCTGTGTTCGGAGCAAGGGCGCCAAAACGTTAAAGTATAGTTATTATTATTAGTTAAACTACTCATTGGCATGACTTCTCTTTTTAATATAAATGTCTCAACAGCTGACTATCAATCAGTCATTTTAGAATTATTAAAAACAATTTAAATCACAAAAAAAAGACTGACGAAATTGCAGACGAAGCGCTTAGGAAGCTTTCGCGTCACGCCTTTTCTTCTATGGCGCGCGAAGTGTTTCGGGCTGTTCGTCACTCTGGATTAGGCAGTCGAGATGTACAGTCATGTTGTCTGTGGCAGGATGTGTTTGCCAGTATTCAGTATTAAAAGAGTCACTTCCGTAGTCATGATGCACGGACTCGTGCCATAAATAGTGTAAAGATACATTTTCGTAAACATTGTGTTTGATCCTGTACCTGCTGTATCAGAGCGTGTTGTATTGAGATCATGTAGTCGTCTCGTGTGGATATATTAAAATACACGAGTGGCATCCCAAAGAAGTGATATATTATTTCAGAACAGAACCTCACTAAAAGTCAGTTTCAGCCTCAAGATACAGAACCTACGACCTGCGTGCTGTTTTCTGCGCTGTGGACATCATCTTGAAGACAGCAGGTTAGTGAACTATAATAGAACCTTCGTGTTCCACACAGTGCAGTGGAAACAACTGAAACGTCCCCTTAGAACAATTGTACATGACTGTGCTTAAACTGACACACAATATTTTTAGCGCAACGCAATCTGACTTTCAAAAATCCCTACAAAAGAATGGCCCTGACCTATACGTTTGACAAATCACTTATCTCACAAAAATCTTGGTTACTCGAACTACTGCAATACAGCGAGCGCCACTACTGCCAGCTAAATAAAAGATTCAAAGTAAGGAAGGCACTAACTACTGATAGGCATAGTTAGCAAATGGAAGATTTTAATAGAGAACAAACAATGTATTTACCTTAATAGTCATCAAAAGTCATAATATATATAGCAGTTCATGACATCCATCTTACAAATTTCAAAACTCCGCCATTTCGCTCCCCACATCCACCACTGCTGGCGGCTCACCTCCAACTGCGCAACGCTACGCGCTGTTAACATCCAGCTGCCCAACACTACAATGGCAGACAACAATGCAAACTAGTCACAGACTGCACACAGCACAGCCAGTGATTTTCATACAGAGCGCTACGTAACGTTGCCAATGGTTCAAATGGCTCTGAGCACTATGGGACTCAACTGCTGAGGTCATTAGTCCCCTAGAACTTAGAACTAGTTAAACCTAACTAACCTAAGGACATCACACACATCCATGCCCGAGGCAGGATTCGGACCTGCGACCATAGCGGTCTCGCGGTTCCAGACTGCAGCGCCAGAACCGCGCGGCCAGTTCGGCCGGCAACGTTGCCAATAAGAAAACATAAACAGCCTACTTACACAATTAGGCGCCTCACGTGTACTGCATGCACAGAACAAATGTGCTCAGTGACACGTAACTGTAGTAATGCAGAGGAGGCAAGGGAGGATGGTCGTTAGTAACACCAACAATCAATTCATTCTTCCGTTCTTGCCATTATCCACTTCTGGTTGAAAAAATGGAACTGGCGTGACGCAGTACAATCACTGGATAATTTGAAATGAAACAGCGAAATATCCTTTTATGACTTCAGCACATTTGTTTGTAGGAACACTTAAATTTTACTTGTTTAAATTATTCCAAAACATAAAAGAATCCACCACACTGTACGTAGAGAAGAGTACTGATGCATTATAACAGCGGCTCGATGTGGCGACCACCGACGTTGTTACAGACACTGCCCTTACGCAGCGTCCTCTGCTACACATTCTCCGCCCCACCTGTTCTCTCTTCAATTTCTAGTGCGGCGGACAGAAGTAGTGCCAGCAAATCTTTCTCCGTATTTACGACAGTTCGTAAATTAAACTTTCCATAAACTGTGATGCATGGATGTTTCTTCAGGTTTCCTTTCCAGTAGTTACCTAATGACTGTACTGAGTCATGCCTAATTCAGTTCCTCAAATAGAAGTGCGCGAGTTAAACATCTGAATCGAAATCGTAGTAGAACGGAAACGGTGCGTTTCCTAACACGGGTTACTATTCGGAGTATTGTGTACTGACTCCTCTCTGCAAGTCCCAGAAGTTTGTAACAGTAATTTTCGAACACCTGCAACGAGCGTGTAGGAACTTTGGCACGGAAGGAGAATGGTCGACTTCACTTTAAAGGGAGAATTTTAGGAAAGAGGGTTTCACCTGTAACGGAGACCGCATACAGGACCCTAGTGCGACGTATTCTTGAATACTGCTCGAGTGCTAGGGATTCATACCAGGTCGGATTGAAGGAAGACGTCGAAGCGATTCAGAGGTGGGCTGCTAGATTTGTTACCGGTAGGTTGGAACGACACGTAAGTGTTACGGAGGTGCTTCCGGGACTCAAACAGGAAACCCTGGAAGAAAGGCGACGTTCTTTTCGAGAAACACTATTGAGAAAATTTAGAGAGCCGGCATTTGAAGCTGACTGCTGTACGGTACTACTGCCGCAAACACACACTGCGCGTAACGACCACGAAGGTAAGATATGAGTAATTAGGGCTCATACGGAGGCATATAGACGGTCGTTTTACCCCTGCTCTGTTTGCGAGTGTAACAGTAAAGAAAATGACTAGAATTGGTAGACGGTACCCTACGCCGCGCACCGCGTGGTAGCTTGCGGAGTATCTATATAGATGCAGATATCGTACAACCGCCTACGCTGTTGTAGCGATACAGATCGAGAGAAAAGACAGGTTTACTCGTGCCGCTAGTGGAAGATCGTCATGCCAAATGGTTTAGAAATGTGGGAAAGCTATGCAAGTATGCTAAATGTGTTATGTACACGATGAAACAATGTCAAAGTGTATTACGTTTATCGAATACTAGTTGAATACCCTGCGTTGCCCGGATATGTATTTCTTCCAGTTTTCTATTAGTCCATCTTCTCCTACACCCTCTCTCTGTGCTCCTTCTGTCCCCTTATCTGTCACGTTATCACGTTCAATACGACGCTGGTGGATGTAACACCCCCACTGTTTCTTTCCATATTGGAACTAATGGCCGGCCGGAGTGGCCGTGCGGTTCTAGGCGCTACAGTCTGGAGCCGAGCGACCGCTACGGTCGCAGGTTCGAATCCTTCCTCGGGTATGGATGTTTGTGATGTCCTTAGGTTAGTTAGGTTTAATTAGTTCTAAGTTCTAGGAGAGTGATGACCTCAGAAGTTAAGTCGCATAGTGCTCAGAGCCATTTGAGCCATTTTTGGAACTAATGTGTGCACCAAATTTGGATGAAATTGTTCCAGGGATTTAGGATAACTTTTTTCCCTGTGGCTTTGCCCGCCTACGCGCACGTCGACCGTATTTCATATATATTTCAGATGTTCCACACGTACTACTTGCACACATGTTTCATCTGCATCTCTAGCTAATTTTGCCCTGCAATTTCATTTTCATGTAGCTCAGTATTTATCACGTCGTATCTCCCGAACAATGTGTCTTGTATAATTTTATAATTTCTGTAGGATTTGTAGTGAATACATCTAGAAGTAAAGTAGTAATAAATTAAAACGTCATGCCGGCCGCGGTGGCTGAGCGGTTCTAGGCGCTTCAGTCCGGAACCACGCGGCTGCTACGGTCGCAGGTTCGAATTCTGCCTCGGGCATGGATGGGTGTGATATCCTTAGGTTAGTTAGGTTTAAGTAGTTCTAAATCTAAGGGACTGATGACCTCAGATGTTAAGTCCCACAGTGCATAGAGCCATTTGAACCATTTGAAACGTCATGCCCCATGTGGCAGGCTTACTGCACGAAGAGCGAAAATGTAATGAGCGATACACTCTTTTCCTTTTATGATTTTGTTGAGGTTGTCAGCGACAAAAACTTTCGGCACCGATTTTTCACTTCACAACGACCACTTGACCTATGAGGTCTTTACCCCCAAAGCGATTCTCTCCAGACAGTATGTGTACCATGTTTAGCTTAAATGTGTGTGAATTCCTAAGGGAGTGAACTGGTGAGGTCATCGGTCCCTACGCTACACCCTAATTTAAGCTAACTTATGCTAAGAACAAAACACACACGTGCCCGAGGAAGGACTTGAATCTCCGGCAGGAGGGGCCGCGCAATGCGTGCATCGCGCCTCAAACCGTGCGTCTACTCCGCGCGGCTGAAACGAGCCCTACGGTTTAGGAGGAGATTTGAGACATACATTTTTATAATATATATGGATTTGATCGTGTAATTCGCTGTTTCACGTGTTTGTCAAAGTGAGCTTTTACGACATGTTTGAGAGAAGTTTTGTTTGACGGCAGATTTGATAAGACGACGGACACTGTGGGCGTTGATGCTTCGCTGCGTATCTTGAGTGATGAGTTTTATTACTATTTATCTCCCTCTATCGTGAGTTTGCACTACGCTGTAAACTACGATCAAGGATAAAAACGTAGCACTGGCAATTAACAAAGTGGTAGAGGCGTTGGGTCTTTCCCAACAATAGGAAAAGTTGCCCCACTGCTGGACAGCAAATCTTATTGGACTCTTATAAGATACGTATCAAGGAATTACTAAAAATTCTTTAAAGGTGAAAATATATGAAATTAATAATACAATATCACAAAATAAATAGAAAATACGTGTTTTTTAATACAATTATTGTTCCCAAACAGCGCAGACACTGTATAAGAAACAAAATAACATGAATATTAGCGTACACAAAATATTAAATGACACAGTAACACCGTTCCTGTTACAGGACTTCAAAATGAAAATTTATGGGTTTTTTTTTTTTGTTGTGCAATGTTTACATAGAAAGCAGGCAGTAGTGTCATTGTCTGCACGCTGCAAGACCCACCAACTGCCGATGCAGCACTACACCCAGTCTTCCTCGAAAGTCTTTTCGTAAACAAGACACACTGTCTCAAACCTGTTCTCTCTGCTTTTCATGCCTTCATCATCGTTAACGAAGCCGAGCTTTCTTTTTGGCAACTACCGTCAATTTTCTTTAATTTTTCCTCGATTAGGATCATTCCCTTGTTTCTGTTTCTTGAGTAGCTGTTTTTCTCTTCTGTTTCTACAAGTTGTCGTTCGGGTGGTATGGATGTCAATATCTCACTCCTTTCCACTTTATGAAACCCCGAAAAAAATTGTTACTTAACGTTTTGCTGTTCTTGCTGAATTGATGTGGCAACTTCAAATGTTCTGTTAAATCATAAACTAATTTTAAAAATTCTATCTTGTTTATGGGTTAAAAAAAAAAAAACCAGTTGTCTACATGCTTAAGATGTTTGATTAGCTCGTCTTCCAACTCATCAGTGAAGGTGATTTTAAATCTGCCCAAGATGCTACCATTATTGAACATTCCACTACTTTAAGGGCAGAAACACTTTCTCCCAGTGAGCTCTTACGAGCAGAAAAGTGCCTTGTTGCTTCCCTGATACTCAGTTCTCCAGCTCCTTTGCCGTCGACCGACTTTATCATTGTCTCCTGGACCTATTTTGGTTTCTTTGAAGCTGACATTATGACAACAAGCCGTTTACTGATTTAACTTCAGACCAGAACTACAAAGGATTTTCTGTGAACACTTCACGCGCCGCTCTTCTTATGCTAATTTTGGCTTCGTTTAGGTTCAGTTTGTCCGTGAGGCCTGACTACGTTTAAATACGCAGTGAAGCTGTCTTTGCTTCCGTAGCAGTTTTCTAACATGGCTACCGAAACACATCGGGCCTTTTCCATGCCTCACAACTTTTCTTGCACATCCCTGTCTACAACGTATTCTTCAGTACTCTTTAATGTTTTCAAATTATGCTGAAAATTGTTAGTGATGAAGATGAAATTATCATGTTGACCGCTCAGATAATATGAAATCCTGAACATGAACAAATGTAAAACCGAAAAGGCGAGGTACTGTTGGAATACACCATGAATCGTTGGAATCTTATTCAGCGGTCAAATATCTACGAGCGTCCAAACAGAGTGATTTGAGGCGAGCGACCACAAAAATGGAATTGCTGAAGGAAGGCAAAGGCAGTGACTAAATTCTCTGGAGGAATCCCAAAAAAGACAAACCATCGACGTAGGAGGCCGCTTACACAGTCTTTACCCGGCCAATTTGTGTGTGTTGCACGTCATCGTGGTTCAAAATGGCTCTGAGCACTATGGGACTTAACATCTGTGGTCATCAGTCCCCTAGAACTTAGAACTACTTAAACCTAACTAACCTAAGGACATCACACACATCCATGCCCGAGGCAGGATTCGAACCTGCGACCGTAGCAGTCGCGCGGTTCCGGACTGCGCGCCTAGAACCGCTAGACCACCGCGGCCGGCCGTCATCGTGGGACTCTCATGGAGCGTCATTCTTTCCTCACACACTCTGCGAATGAAAGGAAAATGGGGAACATGTTAAATGAGATGAGATATTGACACGCTACGAATCCTCTGGCACAGACCATGTGGTTCAGATGTATTTGGAAGTCTGGTACTAAGAGTTCTAATTTCGATCTCCCAGAAACTGGTTACTGCCAGTCAGCCAAGAATCCGGCCCATTACCGCTAGATTACGAAGGGATGCAGGTTACGTATTTCGTTGGACCTATATATGGTGCAAGAGAGGTAAATATTTTTTGTTGAGCTTTTTAGTGCACGTATCACGTGTAGGGACTCCAACTTAACGTCGGTGGCACATGATTCCGGTCGCGAGTAGTAGTGGGCGTTGACGCCATTAGGTTCGTGCTGGGTAGAAATCTGAAGGTAGAGTTTATTCTTTTAAGTTTTTGTCTATAAACAGCGCTCTGTTTGTGACCGTTACGCCGCATCCCCATGAAACTTCATCACGCGAGGATAACCTTTTACTGACAGCACTTTCCGTAATTGTGTAGGGCACATACTGGCCGCTTTTTACGAGGAGCAATGACAGCGCCCTGAATATGGGCATTAACGATTCCATAAAGGAGTGTTTTTCTGGGACACAGGAGTTACGAAAACCGGTCGTTTTTACTGCCGGTTCACTGCGCGCCTCTGTTTATCAACAGGGCGCTTTGTTTCTGGGAGAAGCGACGCCAGTCCTCCCAAGGACAGAACAGAACAGTTGTTTGTTTTGGTGGTGACACTTGTTTGCTTCTTTTGTATTTCCTCTTACGGGAGAATGCTGTATAGAAGCGCAGTATTTCAAGGAATAATAGCTGCACTTTTTCAGAGGCGCGCGCTCACACACACAATTTTTCTGTCTTGGTGACACTTTATTGTTTGTTATTTTGATAACGCATTTTTGGCTAACTCCCATTATCGGATCTGTTTCACGGCCCGGTGAGCCACAAGCTTCAAAATAGCAGACAGGGTGTGTTTGTGACCGCTGGCCTATACAAAGATATTGTAGGGAAGCAGCCTACTCACGCCATAGTAAATTCACATCAGTATTTCCATTGTGTGCCAGCCAGTCCGCTGTAACTAGCTCTGACGTCATAAATGTTGCGCAATACTTTAAAATGAAGCAAATAACCTAAAACATTTATAGCATGTCAGGAGTAATACTAAATTAATATGTATTGAATATCAGTTCGATAACTTTAGCCATTTTCGAAATTTGAACGTTTTTCTGTAAAAATCATTGGCGCAACAGAAAAGAGCTAGAGAATTAAAAATTTATATTTAGATTCATTTTTCATAATTATTTAATAGAAACCGTCTTCTGGATCTCACAATTTAAGATTTTAGTTGAAATTCATAATTTTCTGGTTTTTGTCGTAAAAATTAAGGAAGCAAGATAGATTAAGTAGGCTAATAAATAAGGCTAGGATGTTTATATTTAAGTAGAATGGAGATCCGCTATAACCATAAAGATTTGAGAAGTTTCATTTGAATATCTATAAAACTATAGCGATAGCGTATCTCCAAAGGGCCAGTTCAGAGCTCGTCTACTGCGTGCCGTGTAATTAAATTAATTCTCTCGCCCAAAATATTTAACTTAGCCACATCAAACTTTTATTGTGATTACTTACCTGTGTGTTGAATGCACATTTAAATTGAGAACTTCATCGGCCATCAGCAAAAGAAGCTATGATTTATTCAATAACTTAATGTAGTGCATTACTAGCCCAGCGGCTAGTCGGGAGAGCCGATTTGATCAGGCGTTCCCTTAGCCGTCCGCACCGCGGCTTTATATACAAGAACGCTGCGCGAGGAAAAAAGGTCCCAGTTCTCTCCAGACGCTGAATAGCACACCACCTGTGTCGGGAGTAGCGTCGCGTCGGTATCATTGCTATAAACAGCCTCGGATGCCGTATTAAGTTACTCGGGATATGCGTAACCATAAAATCATTTTCGAGAGAAGTGTTAATTCTGGGATGACTTTAATTATCTATCTTCGGTTTGCGTATGCCGTATTTTCACGTGCCGTCGCGGGACAGACATTGTACCAATATTTAGCGTGGCGTTTGATAAACATAATCATCAAACTATGGCGAGCATTCATTTAAACATTTAATTTGGACATTTATAGTTGCATCAGCGCATTAGGCTCTGAACTGCTCTGTTAGTTAGATTGTGTGGATTCTTTTGTTTTCATCTGTGACTTTCAGAATACAGAACGTATTTTCACGACCGTTTTTGATTATAAATCCCAGACAATCTCCTAATTCATCAGAGCTATAAGCTGTAACTAGAAGTGTATTCTCAGATGAAGTGGGCACTAGGAATTCTAATTACAGGCTTCACGTTTTGCTAATCACTTTCTGGTTGCCAATATTGTAGTTAGAGAGCCAGTGTTGAGAACGGCGAAAGACAGCATAAATAACATTCTAAATAATAGGAACTGGTTTTACATTCTACAAACCTAACATTTATATACAACAACAACATAATTCCACCCGCCGCCCCACAATATCCATGTCTTGTTTCGTATTCAGAGGCGCAGCAGTAAGTCAGATGGACCGCAGCCTTCTGAAGAAAACACGCTGACGTTCTAACAGTGCGAATGACGAGGTGTGCGCGCAGTCAGAACCAACCCATCTACCGCTCACTAGCTGCCACTACCACGAAACATCGCAACTCACTGGGTTTTTGAGTGAAAACAAGGTTGTTAACGTGAATGCGAATTCCTATCGATGACTGGCGATTAAGTGCACGGTTACGCTACAGTTTCTTTGCCCTGAGGAATTTTGTAAGTTTTCATTAGTTTTCAGTGAAAAAAAAGGATTTGCTGCGTGTAGGTTGACAAAATACATTATAACCTACAACTGTAATATGATAACAAGACGTGCAGGAGACATTATGGTTCAAATGGCTCTGAGCACTATGGGACTCAACTGCTGAGGTCATTAGTCCCCTAGAACTTAGAACTAGTTAAACCTAACTAACCTAAAGACATCACAAACATCCATGCCCGAGGCAGGATTCGAACCTGCGACCGTAGCGGGCTTGCGGTTCCAGACTGCAGCGCCTTTAACCGCACGGCCACTTCGGCCGGCGGAGACATTATGAATCTGACTCCATACATATCGAAAAATCGATAGTTAAATCGAAACAAGCTGTATTTTGACTGCCATCCCGTCTACTGCACTAAAGATTTGTTTTTGTAATAGTGTTTCCAAGTTACTGATACGTTTGTTAAAATTTATGGGCAGTGATCAAGAAAACCAAGATAGCAACAGAAATGGCAACACCTCTGCTTATCACAACGGGACTGCCACGCCATTAGAACAAAGTGACTGAGTGTTACAAGACATTTTCATGCAAACATCAGTCCAGCTTACAAAGTCACATCGCCTCTTACTGGGTTTTCTCTTTTTCCACAGGATAATCACAGCTTTTAGGAAAAGACTGTTTGACATCTGCATGATCCTATTGTGAAATTGTTTTTGTAATGCCATATAGCCTGATGATGAGGTATACCCTCGAAACATATCACAGCATAAATAAGTAACACACTAGTATAAAAAAATTGTGACTGGTAGCGGTAGTTAAAAACCCTTTACATAATTTTTCACACAGTCACGGTCGAAAAATAGTCAAAATGGCTTCAAATAGTGAATAAACTACTCGTAGAGACGACATTAAATATGAAAATAATGCTGTAAATGTGACAATGTGTGTGTGTCCCAACAAAACTATAGGAAAAGAAATAAAATAACATAGGCATAAGAATACAAATTTACAAGCACTTCGATCTCTGTACAATGCTGAGTTCCTTTGAAAACTCTTTATAACATTTTAAGTTTCTTTTCTCTCAGCAACAAGTGGTTATGAAAGGACGGTGTACTAACTGGTTATCCGAAGATATTGGAAGACTTGCTTAAGTTACACTATTGGCCATTAAAATTGCTACGCCACGAAGATGACGTGCTACAGACGCGAAATTTAACCGACAGGAAGAAGATGCTGTGACATGCAAATGATTAGCTTTTCAGAGCATTCACACAAGGTTGGCGCCGGTGGCGACACCTACAACGTGCTGACATGAGGAAAGTTTCCAACCGATTTCTCATACACAAACAGAAGTTGACCGGCGTTGCCTGGTGAAACGTCGTTGTGATGCCTCGTGTAAGGAGGAGAAATGCGTACCATCACGTTTCCGGCTTTGATAAAGGTCGGATTGTAGCCTATCGCGATTGTGGTTTATCGCATTGTGACGTTGCTGCTCGCGTTGGTCGAGATCCAATGACTGTTAGCAGAATATGGAATCGGTGGGTTCAGGAGGGTAATACGGAACGCCGTGCTGGATCCCAACGGCCTCATATCACTAGCAGTCGAGATGACAGGCATCTTATCCGCATGACTGTAACGGATCGTGCAGCCACGTCTCGATCCCTGAGTCAACAGATGGGAGGATTGTGTTTCTAAAGAGCAGTATTCAGAACTGCTTGCTATTGTGCAGTACTATTTCTCCATTCCAAGTCAACGCCAATGTGGAGAGAGTGTTTTCGCTAGTCAATGCACAATGGACAGAAGAAAGAAACAGGTTAGCTTTAACATCAGTCAATGCAACGCTCCAAATCCAATATAACATGAAAAACACCAATTGTACAGATTTTCATAGACTGATTCAGAATCGGAGCGAGTTTCTTTCTTCTGTCCAGTGCTCAGAGAAGTATCACTGGTTTAAAGCATAAAGTGAATGATATATGTCAATTGTAGCAGCATGATTGTGTACATGTTAATAATTTTTGTTCAGTGCTTTAATTAAAAAGTTATTTAACGTCAATTGCAATTAATTTTCTTCATCATTAACCACTCCTTTATAGAAACCATTAATGTTTGGATTAATTTTCCTTGTTGATTACAGTTTCTTTCCTGACAGTATTACTGTTTGAATTATGGTAATTATGAAGATTTGGTTGACGTGCAGAAAGCTGAACGGACATTGTGTGATTCCAGGTTTCAACCACATCTTCATAATTACCAGTGTAAAGTAATGATGAAGATTCAACTGAAATGCAAACCAATGGCCACTTGCACAACATATCGGTCCATGTTTCAACCACATCTTTATAAGCACCGAATTTTGTCCTTGATTTTCGTCCTTGGATTATGGCAACCCTATTCCAAATCCGCTGAGTTAAGTACTGTCAATTCTCTTTACTGTAATAAGCTTCATTAATGTGATCTGCTTGAATTGTTGTCTAGCTGTCCGAGAAAAAAGCTTCCTAGGCAACCTATATTAGACGAGCTGGCCGTACAAGACACATTCCGCAGTTCTGAATTCCAAAACCCATCAGATCAAAACAGAAGTACGCGTTTTTTGCGTTGTACCTAGTACCTTAACGCTGTTAAGGAATTATCTGTTTGGCAATGGATGTCGACTTAAGTCTGGAAGTTTGCTCACAAGGAAAGCGTTCATGAAGGTAGTTTAACTCCAAAGCCAAGGCTTAGATTCACAATAGGTGCACAAACTGACCATAAACCATTTGACTGATGCTCGTACGGAAAAGTAAAAGGTTGTAAAGGTTAACAACAACGAATGTAAAGTGCTCAAGTACGGAACTCTAAAGAAAGTTTGAGTCACAGAAAAACATCTAAAAAGGAAACTTTCTTTGTATTTTGATTGGTTCCACCTTTGGTAAACAATTTTTGTTTTTTCCTTTTTTCTACACAGACGTGGTTCGCTGAATTCTTTGCCTTCCTCTCTGGCCCGAGGCGTTTCGCTGGTTACAGTATCACCAGTGTATTGTTTTTGTTTCTTTCTTGTTAAGACATTCTGTGGTTTCTGTATTTTACATTATAACTGTTTTTCTTTCATAGTGCCTTATTTTTACTTTCTTAGGGGCCCACTTGTACGTGGAGCCCGATTTTGTAATATAATTAATGAAAAATGACCGGAGATGGTTGTCACATGTAGAAGAGATTGTATTTTTGACACCACTGAACCAAAGATGTCGCCTGAGTGGCAGTATCGATTGTAAGCAGGGGCGCGCGGTTCGCAGAAGTAGTTCCCGTTGCACTCTGTCGTAGGTAGGATGTAACACTTAAAACTAGTGGCTAGCTGGCAGAATTTAGTTGTTGGTCTTTGGACGAATGATATTGTTTACACTCACACAGAACCAGTACATGTTAGGTCGGAATTATTTCTAACAAGTGAAAAGCGAATTATTAAATTGTCAGGCTGTAAGATTATCAGGAATTGGAGTGATAATGATCGTTAAAAAAATACTGAGTATTGTCCACGGCAATTATAGAAGAGTAATGAATTTATACTGTCACTCGAAGGTAAGGTAACTGGAACAAATTTGTATCGTAATGAAATTTTGCATAATTAGTTTTAAGTATGCAGCAACGCAATGTGGATTTCGCAAATTTTTACAGCGCTGACCCTTGAATGTAAGAACCAAGTATTTTTAGTCAGTCTTAATGTACTGGTTGGTTAAGCCTACCCGATTTGTAATATTTTGTGTGTTTTGTAATCCTGATACAAAGAAGACAAATTTTGGAATCTATTTTGTCAAACGATGTCAGACATTTTGTCATGTAACAATCCAAGTGTTTTTTATTACGACAGTAAGTGAGAACTGTAGAACAGTTGAGAAGTTCACTGATTTTGAAAATTATGTAAAATGTTTCGCATCAGATTTTATGAAGGAGAAACTTTATTTTGAATTCAACTTTCAAACTGAAGCATTTGGTCCTAGGATATCCCCTTATCAGAACCTCATCCTTATCATGTCGTGTTTATTTAAACCCATTAAATATTTTTCTTTTAAAAAATCATTTTTAGTCACAGTCAGAAAAATATTAATGTGCCAGAATCAGAAAAGTGTTACTATTTGTAGTAGCTTCAATGCAGGCAGCATTGTACAGCGCTGAACTAATATCCAGTATTTTCACTGAACATTTGCAACGTTATTCATTTGGTTGGTTGGTTTAAAAGAAGGGGAGGGGGGGAATAATTCCACAAGGGTGAGAGTAAAATAATCGAGAGATACAGAACACAGCTGGAAGAAAGGAGAAAACAACAAGCCTGACGAAGGGCAACAAACACTAAAATGGACAAAATCGGTCAAGAAAACCACAGAGAGATGCAAGAAACATGTAGAAGACATCAAAACAAGATAACAGACTGCCATTGCTGGCTGACGACGAGAATAAAAAGGAGAAGCCAGCCACTCTGCAACACATTAAAACCTCCACCCTAATAGCACTAGGATGGAGGACACAGAGAGACAAAGGACATGCGCTAAAACTGAGATCAAATGAACAGAACGTAAAACTAAAGCTGCTATTGAGGCACTGACGCCCAACACCGAAGATAGGGTGCTGGAAAAGTTAAAAGTCCGCCGCAGAGCGGCGAAAAATAGACAGTCCAGCAAGGGGTGGACGACTGTCATTTGGGAGCCACAGCGACACAGTGGTGGGTCCTCGCGACGCTGGAGGTAACCATGCGTTAGCCATGTACGGCAGAGACAACTGATTCCCTGCTAGAGGACCGCATGGAAGACTTCTCACACCTTCGTAGTCTCCTTAATGACACACAGTTTGTTGTGCGTACTGTTATGCCATTCCACCCCCAAAATCCGAAAAACCCTGCGGTGTAAGACAGAACACAGGCCAGTTTCGGAGATGCCCATCTCCAGAAGCGGTTTCCGCTTAGCCTGTTTGGCCAGCCTATCGCCAAGTTCGTTGACTGGGATTGCGACGTATCCTGGGGTCCACACAAACACCACTGAACAATGGGACCGTTCCAGGGCATAGATGTACTCCTGAATGGACGCTACCAAAGGATGAGGAGGGTAGCACTGGTCGACAGTTTGTAGGCTGCTCAATGAGTCAGTACACAGGAGAAATGACTCGCCAGGGCATGAGCGGATGTGCTCAAGAGCACGAGGTACATCCGCCAGCTCTGCAGTGAAAACCGTGCACCCATATGGCAAGGAGTGATGTTCAATATACCCTCCATGAACATACGCAAAGCCTACGGACCATCAGCCTTCGAGCCGTCGGTGTAAACCACATCATGGCCACGGTATATGTAGAGAATCGAGAGGAAGTAATAGCAGGGAGCTGCAGGGTTAACAGAGTCCTTAGGGTTATGCGAAAGGTCCAGAAGAATCTGCAGCCTACCTGTGCACCATGAAGGCGTACGTGAATGGACCACGAGGAGAGGTGGTAACGTTAGGGAAGGACTCCAGTTCAGACAGAAGGGACAAACATTACGCATTTAATATACATTAGCAAACAAAAGACACAAAACTTATTAAGAACGTTACAACTTATTTCCACATTATCTTGCTCGTGAAAACGCACAATAAAACTTGCACCATATCGCTGTTTACAAGATACAAAAATCAATATTTTTTCACCCAATTTTTCTGCCCACTGAGCCATGAGCTGATGCTGTTCGTAGCCTTCTAACATTCTGCATGGTGTGGTGTCTGCCTGTTCTAAGCCGTGTCTCCCTACCACTTTCGCACAACGACGCTCTGAGCGTGTTTTTAGGGAACTGACTAGTTTGAACATGGGACCTGTTGCTGGTAAGGAGACGCCAAACTACACATGACATGTAGAGTTCAGAAGAGTTCAGTGAGACTAGCAATGATATAATCAAATATTTAATGATTTCAGCGTCAGCTCCACTGCACTCCCTGTAAAAGAATCTTAATACTAACTAAATTTAGTGGAAGGGGTTCAAGGCTTTCCTATTTTTAGTTAGCGAGTAAAATAACGTCCAAAAAGCAGTTAAGTTTACCATTGGAATTTTTATTCTACGCACAAAACGTTGTTTATAAATTGCGCTATTGATGAAAGGAAATATTTTACTACAGGATGATAAAAACCGACTGCGTTCAACGAAAATGTGAACGAATATTCCTTGAATGGGTTTCCAAGTTCTGTAATGGATCGAAGGATGATCTATTCCATATCACATCTATAATGTAGGTTTAAATTAAGTTTCATAAAGGAGAAAACTATCAAAATGATCTACAGTGACCCTCAATTATCTTTAATTACGTATTTAACTTGTCGTAAATTACAGTGGCTGATGTGGCTTCTCAATAATTATAAAACAGAAAAATCATCGCATTTCAGATTTTAACTTCAAGTAGCAAATGTGAACACCATGAGATTTAATTGACGATCGACACCAGTATTACGCAAAAAGGGGATGTAACAGATGAGACTTCTGCAGTTCTGAGTGAAGCCTTATGCGCTCTTATGCGGCATCGCGTGCGTTCATTACCTTGTCGGTGGTTAGGCAGCGTCAGGGGGCGGTGGGCGGCGCAGCTCCACACACCTCGCCGTCTCGGAAGCAGCTCTCTAACTTATCCTTACTACAATTTGCCGAAGTTGGTTTAAGAAAAGCTATCTGGCTGTGTTTTCAACTGACCAATCAGAGTCTCAATGTTAACCTTAAGCTCTGCCTACAAAAATTCTGTCTATCCAATGAGAAACGTTATACTTTTGGTGGTGTGGCAATGTATTTAATATTTGCAACATAACAGAGACGCGTATAGTCTCACGCTAAAACTTGCAGCTGGTGTGGCCCTTTTAGTGTTATCGTAAAATCTATACTGTTTTTCTGGAGGGCTCTATCTTTTAACATGGGCTGGGGGGTGGTCTTGGCAGTCGGCTGGTGATGTGGATGTCCGTCCCTTATCGCAGGGCCTTCTAGCTTACAAGACTCTGCTCTTGGCTTCTGCTCTCTTTTCTCCCCTCGGAACTGCGTCTGTTTCACGGTGGGAAGGTATGACATGCATTTAGGCGTTCTTGTGTTAGTCTGTGGTATTCCATTTGCTCACTCCTTGATTGTATTACTTTGGTTAATTTAATGTCAGGATTTATTCGGAGCTATGTGACATACTGCCGGACTTGCTATTATGTGAGGGTTTTCATGGAAGGTGTTGGATTTGCCTGACACCTTACAGCCTGTGGAGTTATTTTCAATATTTTTAATTTTTTCTTAGCACGAAACCGAAAGCAGAACCTCGTTAACCTGAGTGAAATGAGGCATAGGGTGAACTCTAGCACCACTCATTTCATCCACTGGATTTCAGAACTGCAGACTGAAATGGGCCCCACAGCGACAGTGCCACAGTAGACCGGTATCTTCGTATTTCAGCAGCGCATGACAATGCGAGCATTAGGCCGTATACGTCCTGCGGCGCGGGAACGAAAGCAGGTTACGTCACAAAGGAGAGAATGCATGTCGTCGCACTTCTGTACAACTGGCGACTCTTCCTGGGACCAGCAGCGCTGGAGGCAGCGGGTGGCGCTTTGGGCTGCAGCTGAAAGCTAGTTGCGACCCATACAAAAGAGGCCAGAGAGAAGCAGCCCCAAGGCTCCCCCCCCCCTTTCCTCTCTCCCTCTGTCCCCGCCCCCCCCCCCCTCTCTCTCTCTCTCTCTCTCTCTCTCTCTCTCTCTCTCTCTCTCACACACACACACACACACACACACACACACACACACACAGACACACAGAGTCTCTGGCAGACTAATTCTGGCGAGCTCTGGACTCGGCGGCTGCTTTTAAATTCGCGGCCCCAATCTAGGTGAGTGGGAGGAGGCCCGTGCTGCAGGGCGCGTCAGAGGTAATCCACTCGCGGGGGCTGCCACCCCATTTCATGCCACGACACGCCATTACGTAAAACTGGAGGCCGAAAGGACGTCAAGACGCGCTGCGTGTGAAAGCTAGCGAAGACAACCCTTAGCCCACAGAAGTTAGATTCGATTCTACACGACTCTAAACGACGCAACCCAATCGCAGTCTCGTCATTCCTCCTCCCCCCACCCCGTCCTGTTCTGCGCATGGTACAGTAACGGTTCTCATACGAAATACAAGTACTGGTAAGTAATGGTTCACCTCAATAGCAGAGCGTCAGCGCTTCTGACCATGCAGAAGACTCGGGCTCAGTTCCCAGTTCTGCCACGAATTTTTCCTTGGTGGGAAGACTGAGGAGCTACGTGAATGGGAAGTAGTGGGTTCAAGGACTGGAAAGTGGATAACTGCCGGAAGGGTGGTGTGCTGATCCCATGCCACTACAAACAGCGTCCCACTTCCGTCCAGACCGCAAGTGCATGACGACACACAGCGGAGGATGACATGGCGGTCGGACGTCGCGCGGTATTCAGTGTCTGATCACCGACTGTAATTTTAATGGTTACTGACAAATATGGACTGACAAATCTGCATTAAAACACCCTCAAAACCCTACACTGCTGCATTGACGTATATGGTGAGATACCCGACGTCTGTAATTAGTATTTAGTAGGACAGTCGCACATTCAGAATTGAAAGAGGAGCCAGGCAAGGAAGTTTCCGCGCCACGATTCTTAGCAGCCCTTGAGGAAGAGGTTCACACCCAGACTGCGAATGAGGTGTTAGTGGTATACACCTCAACCATTTTATTTTAGTTTTGCTGGGAAGACTGCACTATTTAGTGCACATCAAGTTCAATAGGTCCTACGAACGGGCTACAGCGTATGCAGCGATTGGTTCCCGCGCCAATGCTGCAGACACCACTCTCGTAGTACGTGAAACACCCTGTACTTCGATAAATGCCCGGAGTAAAATTGTAATCCTAATTCCTGATGGAATGTCGTGTTACAAAGCTACTCTAGAATGTTATGGAGCCTTATTTGCAACAGCGACTTCCTCTAGAACTGTAGTGTTAAGGAAGTCTAGATGAGTTCTTTTCCAATTCTTTTCTTCTTGAGCGGGGAGTGAAGATCAAGACTTATCATCCCAATGTCGAAGAAGTCACTGGAGATGGTGCACAAGGATGGGAGAGGAAGTTGGAGCCATCCTTTCCAAAGAGAGCACCCAGCATTCACTTGAATCGTTCACGCGACACCAACCAAAAACTGAATGGGGCGTTTGGAAGAGTGCGACAGCTGTATGCTATCCACGGTCTCAGCTGATTACGGTGGAGTCGGCAGTAACTCCCCGCCAGCCGCCAGCGCTGTAGCCAGCTTTAAACTGCTGCAGGCGAAAATAATAGCCTTCTACAACACTGAGTCGTTGCGACACAGACATATACGAGGGAGCTTTGATAAGTCTGATACCTTTCCATGAAAGAACGGAACATTTTTTTTTTTTGCGCCTTGACCGTTGGTAAGCCTGATTATGCCAATGATTGTATAGAGAATTTCAACACTATACAGTGTACAGTTCATTGTTCACAGCCGTCAGAATTGGTCAATGTATAGACTGAGACTGAAAATGGAAAAAAGTCGGATTTTCGTGCTGGTATTAAACATTTTCATTTGAAGGGTTGGACTGCTGCGCAAATCGAAACAGAAATCGATGTAGTTCACACCGACTCTCCACCATCATTCAAGACTATTTAATTTTGGATTAATGAATTTAAACGTGATCGGAGAAGCATCAAAGACGAAGAAGCACGCTCTGCCAGTCCAACTGAGGCCACCACAAAGGGAACCACTGACAAAATCTATGATATGGTAATGTAAGACCAGCAAATAAAAATTCGTGAGACTGCTGAGACTACAGGGATCTCAACTGAGGGAGTGTATAGTATCCTGACCAGAGAACTGACTATGAAAAAGCTGTATGCAAGATGGCTACCACGATTGCTCACAGTCCACCAAACGTGTATCCAACACTACGTTTCAACACAATATCTGGCGATGTCTGATCGCTATCCGTAGGTGATTTGTGATTGTTCATGAAACCTGGATCCGTCGTTACACAACAAAGTCAAACTGGCAGTCAAAACAAAGGCTGGTGCTAGAGCCCCAAAGAAGCAAAGACCAATTTGTCAGCTAGTAAGGTGATGGCCACTAGTTTTCGGGAATCCCAAGGAACGATCCTCATAGATTAGTTGGAAGAAGGCAGAACCATAATTGGACCCCATTATGGTTCATTGTTCGATTGTCGGACATTTTTGTGAGCTGAAAAAAGACCAAAGATGGCGCGCAAACAATTGCTCTTTAACCAGGATAAAGCACCATCCCACATATCTACATCTACGTGATTACTCTGCTGTTCACAATACAGTGTCTGGAAGAGGGTTCAGTGAACCACCTTCAAGCTGTCTCTCTACCGTTGCACTCTCGAACGGCACCCGGGAAAAACGACCACTTAAATTTTTCTGTGCGAGCCCTGATTTCTCTTATTTTATCGTGATGATCATTTCTCCCTGTGTAGGTGGATGACAACAGAATGTTTTCGCAATCGGAGGAGAAAACTGGTGACTGAAATTTCATGGGAATATCCCTTCGCAACGAAAAACGCCTTCGTTTTAATGATTGCCACTCAAATTCCCGCATCATGTCTGTGGCACTATTTCCCCTATTTCGCGATAATACAAAACGAGCCACCCTTCTTTGAACTTTCTCTATGTCATCCGTCAGTCGCACCTGATGCGGATCATACACTGCATAGCAATACTCCAGAATAGGGCGGACAAACGTGGTGTAAGCAGTGTCTTTAACAGACCTATTGCACCTTCTAGGTGTTCTGCCAATGAATCGCAGTCTTTGGTTTACTCTACCCACAACATTATCTATGTGATCGTTCCAATTTAGGTTATTTGTAATTGTAATCCATAAATATTCAGTTATAACAATGGAGAAAGTGCATGATTTGGGCTTTGAATGGGTTCTTCATCCGCCCCATGTACCAGACTTAGCCTCCAAGTGACTTCTTTCCATTCCCTAAGGAGAAACTCCGTCTTACTGGGATGAAGTTTTCATCAAATGAAGTGGTAGTTGCAGTCAACTGGTACTTTTTCAGAGTTTCACAGAACGTATTTTTTCCATGGGAGAGTATTTCAAGACATAAGATGAGCTGCTTACGGAACGAACATTTTTCCTTGCATTTTTTACCGAGTTATCAAACCGTCCTCATAAAAAATAAGTGCGAGCGTTACGTGGTTGGTTGAGGTCGGCGCCCGCGTTGCAACCAGGCCGACGACGAACTTCTTACGCCGACTCCACTATAGCCCGCTATTTTACGGAAGTCACCCCTGAAGTAGGATCCCCCAACTCAAACCCGCCTGCCACAGCTGTTGCTAGTACCTGCTCATTCCATAATGCCTATAAAATGTCTTTCCCTGCTTAGCTGTACGAGTAGATACCTATGAGCCCAAACATTTCTGGCTACCTGCTTAAAAGCTGTTGGTCCACCTTTGGAGTGCAGTACAGCAGTGATCCCGCGTGCCATGTATTCGATAAGTACTTGGTAGGTTTTGAGATGTTTGTGGCAACAAATGCGTACGTACAGGTCACACACTTCCCTCAATTTATGGACAGGTGGTTTGTGGGCGGGGAGCTGGCGTGCGATAGCGTCCCAGTTGTGTTTCATCTAATTCAGATAAGCCAAATTTCATGGACAAGACATCAACATGAGTTCACTATCATGCTCCTCAAACCACCGCAACACCATTCTAACCTTGCAACACAGTTATCCTTTTGGAAGATGCCATCGATGTTGAAGCAGACATCTAACACGAAACGGTTACAGGTGGTCCCTAATAATATTCACATCGTCCACAGCGGTCCCCCACAGTGCCTTCCATTACTACCGCACGTCCCATTGAGAGGTGGCATGCCTTTGCGATGCACACAGTGACTTGCCCCCTCTCATATTTCTATCTTACTCTGAGTAATTCGATTTGGGGAAGTATGGCCGAGTATTGTCATTACAAGGGTAGTATTGAGAACTCAGAAGATACGAGTATTTTCCTCTCTAATTGCATGTGGTGAAAAGTTGCTATTGCTTCACACACAGACTTCCCATGCAGCGTCTCTCGTCACCCGCGTGTCCGGTTACAGGAGGGTTCTGCGGATCCTTTAAAGGGTTATGCCGACGGGTGTGAGGGAGTAGAGTGGATGCTTCGGGGGCGACACGCCCAGAGGGGCCTGAAGCAGCGGCTGGGGTCAGAGATTCCGTTACTTCGCAGAAACGTAGTGAGAACACTTTCTGACGGGCTGCCAGCAAGGCGTGGGAATGACTTTTGTTCCCAGGCAGTCTTGGCGGGCAAATTCCCGCGTTTTCTTCAAAAGCATAACTGTGATTGGCTTGCTCAGGGCATAGCTCCATGACGTAGCAAAATCGGCGCAGAAATTGGCGCCAAGTATCTCCATTGGTGGAATTGTAGCGCTTAGGTAATAGAGTGAAATTTTCCACCGGTTTTCGAGTTGCTGATTGAAACGTTTAACCACAGCCACTGTGATGGGGGCGGTAATGTTCTGTGTTCGGCTTGTACAGGTACTCTTCAGTGTGTCTGCTCTCGCCTTTCGGTCGGAGTAGGTTACAAGACTGAGCTCTCACTGCTCTGGACAGCCTGCCTTCCGTTGGCTGTCTAATATACTTTCATTTAATTGAAACTATTAGACGAAGTTTCTGAAGTTTCGACTTCAACGTAACTTTCCGAGTACAGTTGGCAATTGAGCGTTCTGCGTACAAGCGGCCTATGTTGTCTGTCTTGAGCAGTTTTGGCTAAAGTTGACTGTATCGGAGTTACTGTGTGACTTCACTTGTTAAAATCACTCACTGTACCGTCAGTGATTGTGTAGCGGGCCTTCTTCGTCTCCCTCAGAGGCGCACTTGTATTGCTAGGAAGTCTTTAGTCTGGAACAACCAGACCAGGATAATTTGTTTCGGGTTATACTCGCGACATCATCATCACCACGACGGGACGTCGAAGCAACCAGCCATCGCCTCCGGTGCGCCAGATCGTGTCCTTGCAGTTAAGAAGACAGCTTGGTAATGTATGTCCGCAGCACCGGCAGATTAGGGAATTTTGCTGTGTGATAATCAGAGCTCAGCAGAGCGCGCCTGTTCCCATCCTTTCTAACGTGGTTCTGTCTTGGGGCCGGCCGCGGTGGTCTAGCGGTTCTAGGCGCGCAGTCCGGAACCGCGCGACTGCTGCGGTCGCAGGTTCGAATCCTGCCTCGGGCATGGATGTGTGTGATGTCCTTAGGTTAGTTAGATTTAAAGTTCTAGGGGACTGATGACCACAGATGTTAAGTCCCATAGTGCTCAGAGCCATTTGAACCATTTTTTTTTCTGTCTTGGGTGTTCATTGAGTTCTCACTACTGTAGCAGCAGTTAATGTTGGGTTGGCTGGGTGTTTCTCTTAGCATTTGAGTTGCAACGAATTGGCTCCACGTACGACTTGCTCATAAATGTCAGAAGCTAGTTTATGGACAACTTCACCTTCACAGCATTTATTTGAGTATCCAATTTGACGTATTGTAAATTTTTCATGTGTTTTGTTTGTTATTTTGAGTTTAGTCATAATAAATCAAAATGGTTCAAATGGCTCTGACTACTATGGGACTTAACATCTGAGGTCATCAGTCCCCTAGAACTTAGAACTACTTAAACATAACCAACCTAAGGACATCACACACATCCATGCCCGAGGCAGGATTCGAAACTGCGACTGTAGCGGTCGCGCGGTTCCAAACTGTAGCGCCTGAACCGCTCGGCATAATAAATCAAATTGTTATTTTGGACAGAAATTTCATTCTGTAGATCGGTAGAGCAACCGTTTCATTTCTCACTACGTTAACGAAACTTTCCTTTATCAAATTAAATTAACGCAGGTGCTAAACTCTCTTTCCACACCACTTGCAGGGTCGATTACATTCAGTTCGCGTTTCTTATTAATCCATGTGCAACAGCAAAAGTCAGAGTTAGAAAAGGGGGGGGGGGGGGGCTTAGAGCATCACTTCCATATGAAGATTCTAGAAGAATTTAGTGTTAAATACACTGCTAGCCCCGGCACCTCGCACCATGGCGGCCTTCGTTAATGCCCCCCCCCCCCCACGCATATCATTGCTCCCACCGGCCTGCGTCCGTGGCACGCTGCACGTTTCGACCAGCCGTTCGCCTACATGCCGGCGTATCTAGACAAGACCACGCATCTAGTCTAACTGTAAACGGGATTCACCCGACCAGGTTGCACGACTCCATTGACGCGCGGACCAATCTCGATGATCCTGTGCCCACTGCAATCATAACTAACCATGTTGCTAGGTCAACGTGGGAACACGTAGGGGTCCTTGCTGCGGAACACCACGTTCAACACTGTACACGCTGAACGGTGCGCTCGCAAACACGTGTGCCTGGAGACTAGAAATCTACTCTGTAGGAATCAGCATGGGTTTCGATAAAGACGATCGTGTGAAACCCAGCTCGCGCTACTCGTCCACGAGACTCAGAGGGCCATAGACACGGGTTCCCCGGTAGGTGCCGTGTTTCTTGACTTCCGCAAGGCGTTCGATACAGTTCCCCACAGTCGTTTAATGGACAAAGTAAGAGCATATGGACTATCAGACCAATTGTGTGATTGGATTGAAGACTTCGTAGATAACAGAACGCAGCATGTCATTCTCAATGGAGAGAAGTCTTCCGAAGTAAGAGTGATTTCAGGTGTGCCGCAGGGCAGTGTCGTAGGACCTTTGCTATTCACAATATACTAAAATGATGTTGTGGATGACATCGGAAGTTCACTGAGGCTTTTTGCGGGTGATGCTGTGGCATATCGAGAGGTTGTAACAATGGAAAATTGTACTGAAATGCAGGAGGATCTGCAGCGAATTGACGCATGGTGCAGGGAATGGCAATTGAATCTCAATGTACACAAGTGTAATGTGCTGCGAATACACAGAAAGAAAGATCCCTTATCATTTAGCTACAATATAGCAGGTCAGCAACTGGAAGCAGTTAATTCCATAAATTATCAGTGAATAGGCATTAGGAGTGATTTAAAATGGAATGATCATATAAAGTTGATCGTCGGTAAAGCAGATGCCAGACAGATTCATTGGAAGAACCCTAAGGAAATGCAATCCGAAAACAAACGAAGTAGGTTGCAGTAAGCTTGTTCGCCCACTGCTTGAATACTGCTTAGCAGTGTGGGATCCGTACCAGATAGGGTTGATAGAAGAGATAGAGAAGATCCAACGGAGAGCAGCGCGCTTCGTTACAGGATCATTTAGTAATCGCGAAAGCGTTACGGAGATGACAGATAAACTCCCGTGGAAGAATCAACTCCAGTGGAAGACTCTGCAGGAGAGAGGCTCAGTAGCTCGTTACGGGCTTTTGTTGAAGTTTCGAGAACATACCTTCACCGAGGAATCAAGCAGTATAGTGCTCCACCCCACGTATATCTCGCGAAGAGACCATGAGGATAAAATCAGAGAGATCAGAGCCCACAAAGAGGCATACCGACAATCCTTCTTTCCACGAACAATACGAGACTGGAATAGAAGGGAGAACCGATAGAGGTACTCAAGGTACCCTCCGCCACACACCGTCAGGTGGCTTGCGGAGTATGGATGTAGATGTAGATGTTATCGTCGCTACAATGATTCCCCAAATCGTCTCTACTCCGCTCATTCACTTCTCTTACCACGTAACGTGCTCTAAGTGCCACCAGGCAACATACAACTTCGCGGTAGGCAATGGTCATAATGTATTGGCTGATGAGTGTATCGTACGGTCTCGACGGAATGAAGCGGAAGAATCGCTTCTGCAGTGTTAGTCTAATTTAGGGATGCCTCTTCTTCTTCTTCTACTACTACTACTACTACTACTACTACTACTAGTACTTCGTTAGCGTCTATTCTGTCTTAGCCGTAGGCTCCGCTTTACTCTAGTTTTGGCACACTTATTTTTAGTTAACTTCGCGGCCGAGTGCCGTTCCTGTCGCCGCAGACGTCAATTACCTCAGTTGGGAAATCATGTGCACGATCTGTCTGAATTGTGTCAACTTTGTACTGTGTTTGATAGGAAAAGAACTATCTGCTTATCGTGCATTATGAGGCGGAAAGCGGAAGCCAGCCAAGCATTTGCCTAAACGAACGTGGGAAACGGCCTAAAAACTCACCCTCAGTTTGGCCGGTGCAGTGACACAGCAGTCAACCCACCGCACGTATCGATCCTGGTCTGGCTCATCTTCGTGTCTCCCAAGCTAGCGCGCTGCGCATTACGTTATACGAGCAGGTCAAATTAGGGTACATCTGCACCTAGCAGAGACAACGTTGCAGTCACCGTTTGTGTCTACCAGCCAGGCAGACAGCTTGAGATCCTTCTCACCGGTCTTCGCGTAGGACACAGCCCCATGATGCATGCGTTCTGGTTCGACCAATGGGACTGTCCAATGTGTGGTGCTCTGAGCGTACAGATTGCAGTGCATCATATTTTAGTTGACGGTGTCTTATATTCAAATAAGAGGACAGCAGGTAATTTACCTATAGATTTTCCCACTATTGTAACTGACAATCACACTAATTTGGCACGACACTGCAACGTTCTGTGAAAGGTCCGACTTCATTCCTAAAATCGTATGGTTTTGTCACCAGTATGGCTAGTTCATTGATGTTTTTTGTAAGTGGTCAGCCAGCCAGCCACATATCCCCGTGTAATTATTTCAGCTTTCCTCGGGGTGTTCAAAAAGTCTCTCCGCAGTGCCATATCATTGTTAGCCGCGCGTGCCGTATGCCGCAGTGAATATACCGAAATGAAACTAAGTGACATACAAGTTGTTAATTTATTGAATATTCATTTTTACTTACATATTTTCACATTAAATGTTAAAAGTGTCCCCACTGTTTGTGAATACACAATCCAATTCGTCTAATCGTGTTTCCAAACACAAGCAGTAACATTTCCTCTGTAACAGAAGCAGTGAAAGTGGATATTGCAGTTTTCAATTCATCGATGGATTTTGGACGGTTTTTATAGACAGTTGCTTTCGCTGCACCCCAGAAGAAAATGTCAGGTGGTGTTAGGTCAGGCGATCGTGGAGGCCAAAGTCCCTGTGAAATTATGCGGTCACTAAAAGCATCAGCAAGTAGTAACATTGAAACGCGAGGTGTATACTCGGTTGCACCATCTTGTTCAAAGTAACCGTTCAGTATTTCACTTAACACAAGTTCTCCTATGAATGGGTACGGAATATCACTGCAGTATCGTTGTGCGTTTATTGTTTCGTTGAAACCACAATCATACGGCAGGAGCGGCTAACTATCATACGGCACTATGGAGAGACTTTTGGAACACCCCGTATTACTTGTGTTTTAACTGAGGTATTTGCGGTATATTAAAGGATGTGGGAGGCAGTGAGGTTGGCGGGTGACGGTGAGAGGGATTGGGGCAGAGTGATTGCATTTTTATACAAGACTAACCCTTTACTTGTTTTATAATATTTTAGACATTTTAATGGTATTCCTTTCTACCGACTCTCGTAAGGGTGCTGATAAATTTATCGTTGGGCACCCCCCCCCCCCCCGCCGCCTCCCCCCTTCCCACCCCCTACCTACACACACACACACACACACACACACACACACACACACACACACACACACACACACACACACACGCGTCCTCGAAAAAGCACACAGTTTCTCACAAGAAACGTTAGTAGTATTGCAGGTTAAACACAGCCCACACCGCGCACCGATATCCAACCACCACCAGCTTGCACAGTGCATTTTTGTTGTTGTTGATGTTGTTGTTGTTGTTGTTGTTGTTGGGTCCATGGCATCGTTGGATCTCCGCCACACTCGTACCCTACCATCAGCTCTTACACTGAAATCTGGACTCATCTGACCAGTACTCGGTTTTCCAGTCGTTTACGGTCCAACCGATATGGTTACGAGCCCAGGACAAGCGGTTCAGCCGATGTCGTGCTGTTAGCATAGGCTCCGCCAATGCACTGCCCTTTTATACCTTTCGTACGCGATACTATCGCCATCTGTAAACGGACTTACCGCTATCCCATGGCTGTCACGTCGGAGTACGTCAGAAGAGAAAGCAAGGGAGACTGTTGTGTCCGGAAAGGGGGAAACTACTCCGTAAATTCCAATCTCAAAGCCTGATCATCCCGGAACGCAAGATAGCGGTTTCTCTGTTGTAACATCCGTACAAAGCAATAGAAAATACAGTGCGAATTGAACACATTGTGCTGCCTGACATCCGTTGAAACATCCCCTTGGAAAAATTAATGAATTACTGTGCTGATAAACCTCTTACGTTATTTGATTTTCAAACAGCTGAGCAGAACTGGACGTACTCAGACATTTCTCTCTTTACTTATTCTGATCAACACTAAACTGACACACAGTATTTTTAGCGCAACGCTATCTGACTTTCAATCCCCACAGAAGAATAGCCCTGGCTGACAATATCTGTACCTTTCATGAATCACTTACCTCACAAAAATCTTCGTTACTCGAACTACTGCAGTACAGCGAGCGCCAATACTGCCAGCTAAATAAAAGATTCTAACTACTGAAGGCACTAACTACTGATAGGCACAGTTAGCAAATTAAAGATTTTGATAGAGAACAAACAATGTATTTACCTTAATAGTGTTCAAAAGTCATAACATTTATATCAGTGCATGACATCCAGTCTTACAAATTTACTGTCTCTGATGGACACACGTCCAGATCATCCGCTCTCAAAACTCCGCCATTTCTCTCCCCACATCCACCACTGCTGGCGGCTCACCTCCAACTGCGCAACGTTACACGCTGTTCACATGTAACTGCCCGACACTACAATAGCGACTATTCCAACAATGCCAACCAGCCACAGACTTCACACAGCAGAGTCAGTGATTTTCATATAGAGCGCTACGTGGCGATACCAACATAAAAACTTAAACAGCCTACTTACACCGTATGCTAATCCCCCGCCGACGTGTGTGTGTGTGTGTGTGTGTGTGTGTGTGTGTGTGTGTGTGTGTGTGTGTGTGCGTGGTAGCAGAACCGCAGCATCCTTGACCGGCTCCTAGGAGCGCCGGCAGTTTCCGCGGCCCTGACCTCTGGCGCCAGCCAGCCCACAGCCCACAGCGTGACTGACTGACCCCAGATAGCGGGCGTGACACGGCCCATCTAGGCACGCTGCAGCCTTCGTCTCGCTGATACTCAACTCTCCAAGAGGAAGGTCAAAAAAATAGAAGAACCATTAGTACGACACAGCAGACGTGAGCTGACGCTGTGAATCGGGCCTTGGTGTGTACTCTGGCAGCCGGACTACTACGAAAGCGGCAACACACAGGCAGAATCTTAGGCCCGCTATGTTCCTGATATACGTAAACAATCTTCTATCTAACGTACAATAAGTAGAAGCAGTTCTTTTTGTAGACGACACTAGTAATGTAATCAATCCAAGCTAACATACAGCAGCAGTAGAATTGGTAAACAAGGTTCTTAAAAATATCATTGACTGGTTTTAGGCGAATAGTTTCACCCTTAATTTCAAAAGGACACAACGTATTCAGTTCTGCGCATCTAAACGTACAGTAAGTGTAACACATGGTGAGGAAATAATAAATAGGGTCGAAACGTCAAAACTCTGAGGTGTCCACATTGATGAGTATTTTAACTGGAAAAGTACATTTTGTAACACCTAAACCACATAGTTCAGCCGTAAGGTGACATTTTGCATACACTCATTCAATAATTTCATATGGAATAATGTTCTAGGGTAAGTCATCATTAAGAAAGGAAGCTATGAGAATATTATGTGGCGGTCATCCTGCAAAGATCTGTTTAAGGAGTTGGTCATTTTCACTGTTGCTTCCCAGTATATTTATTCCCTCGAGAAGTTTATTGTAAATAATCCGCTGCAGTTCAAAAGAAACAATGAAGTACACAATTATAATACCAGAACAAAAATGACTTAATTACGCCAGATTAAGGTTGTCTTTGGCACAAAAAGGGTTGCACAAGGCTGCAACCAAAATTTCTGATCACTCACCCAGATACACACACACACATACAGACAGACAGACAGACAGACAGACAAACAGAAAAGGAAAATTTGAAAATAATACGAAAGTTTTTCCTTGACAACTGCTTCATTTTGTAGACGAATTTTTATTACTGTAATATATAAAACGTCAGTTGTCTTTCCTTTTGTTTAAAAAAAAAAACCTAGTCAATATCAGCACGTAGGCGTATTTACACAATAATTTGGGATGTGAATATAAAATGACTCGATCAACATCGTTACGATTTATCTTACAAATGATCTAATTAACACGAAACTAATTAACTAGCTATATAATAGTGGTCCTAATTCCAATACCAGTTTGTACAAAGTTTTCGTGTACAGTCTCCAAGAGCTACTAGTATCTCGGACTAAGCCCCAGGGGCCTATGCAAGGACGAAAAGAAGAACAAAACGGAAGCTACGTCGAATGAGAGGCCGAATCGCTTTCGTTGCTATCCTTCCAAATGAACACAGCCCGAGGAGCACATTTCAGCCTCACATAAAAAGTATTTCGCTGTGCAAATTAACAAATGCTACATTACATTTCTCTTTTTTTTTACATTAGCTATCGAATTTCATTGAAATGGCAATTCCTCTGAAATAATAGTGATAACAGCTTTAATGAAACTCTCGTTTCTGCCGTCCTCGGAGCTTCCGCGGCGTGAGGCTAAGTCCCCCTAGCGGCCGGGACCAGAATCCACAGTATTCTGGGCGATGCGTGGTGCGCGAGGAAAATCATGAGACGTACTGCTCCGCAGATTTGAGCGGAAACGGTTATTGCCGGATCCGGATTAATAATCAGACTGCTACACTATCCAAATAAATTAAATAATGCTCACACTCTTCCCTGTAGATACAGACAGAGGTCAGAATACATCCCGCAAATAAATGAAGAGGTAGGTTGCAAGTCCTATTCCAAGATGAACAGGCCGGCTCATAAGAGAAATTCGTGGCGGGCCGCCCTCACAGAGAGAGAGAGAGAGAGAGAGAGAGAGAGAGAGAGAGAGAGGTGTCACCAGCCTCTCTCTGCCCCGGAAGGAAGGGCTAAACTTCAACTGCTAAACTGTGAATAACTGAAGCCCTGTAGCAATCCAACCACTATCAGAAAGATTCCGATGTACGACCAATGGATTGGAACAGGGGTTCCCAGGCTGCGCGTCGATGCAGAACGGAGGCACAAGAAAAAGTAGTGGAAGTCAGTGGGTGGCGCCAGGCTGCAAGGTAACTTGTTTGGACTATTTAATTGATTGAGAATGTTGGCAAAGTTTAGTGTACTAACAACATTTATTTTACCATTTCTCTACTATGAGAATTGCCATGGTTAATTTAAGGGGTGGCCGGAGACCCTTCCCACAGCCGCCCCATTACCCCCCAGAGGGGAGTATGTGTATCCCCTCCCAACTGTCTACGTGCAGTGTTATCATGTGGGAGACTGCTAAAGTGTTTGGAAGTGCGTGTGAATCGTGTAATTGAGGTGGCACATGGGGACCAGCCCAGTACTCACCTGGCGGGATGTGGGAAACCGCCTAAACACCACATTCAGACTGGCCATCACGGGGCCGACACGCCTGCCCGAATCCCGGTAGCGGCGCGTTAACGCGCTCGACTATCCGGGTGTGTTTCCTTATCTCTTTCATCTAATACGTAATTTTCTTGGTTTCTAACTCTTCCACTTTTCTGTGATGTGTAAAACACGATGAGAAGACTCAATACTTGTGCAGTTCAGTCCCATACAAACAAAGAGTGCAGACTCGAATAATAATGATGTACTACATCACGGATTCATAAAGGATACTCAATTACTATTCCGTCTACAACAATCACGAACATATTGCGTTATTAATTCAATAGTCAATAAACTTAATCGGCGAATTAATATACGAATATTCTCCTCAGACGTCTCGACTCTCCCGTGTGTTACCTACGTACAAAACCATTCGATGATGGGAGCGCTTCAATTTCAAAATCCTCTGTTTAGTTAAACTAAGAATGCCATAAAACGGCGGATATCAGCGCGGTCCAAGGCCGTTGCTTTCAAATTTTTGACGCGCACACGCAGTCGCCCACGTAAACAGAAATCTCACGTGCTCGTTGGGCTGACGCCACAACAAGTTTCCCGACCCCAACACCCGGAGTAACGGCCGCCCCTCCGACCAAAGCCGCCGGAACAGTTTTCACTGCCCCGCAATATGAACTATCTCTCTCTAGGATTGTAGGCACTCGACTGTGCTTCAGCCCCCGTCTATAAACCCACGGAGAGATTCTCTCCGAGGCCATTCTGTTGTAGGGCTAAGAACAGCAGTTCCCAGTCTGGGGTAACTATCCCGTGAGGGGCAAAATTAAATTTTCTGAGAGGTAAAAAGGAATCGGTTCGATTGAGCTCGGTCACAAAACTAATTTATTTTTAAAAGGTCATTGCCCGCCCGGTTGGCCATGCGGTCTAACGCACGGCTGTCCAGGCGGGAAGGAGCGCCTGGTCCCCAGCACGAATCCGCCCGGCGGATTTGTGTCGAGGTCCGGTGAACCGGCCAGTCTGTGGAAGGTTTTTAGGCGGTTTTCCATCTGCCTCGGCGAATGCGGGCTGGTTCCCCCTATTCCGCCTCAGTTACACTATGTTGGCGATTGCTGCGCAAACAAGTTCTCCACGTACGCATACATCACCATTACTCTACCACACAAACATAGGGGCTACACTCGTTTGGTGTGAGACGTTCCCTGGGGGATCCACCGTGGGCCGAACCGCACTAAAACCCTGGGTTCGATGTGGGGCGGCGGAGGGGTGAAGTGGACTGCGGTAGTCGTCGTGGGGTTGTGGACCACTGCGGCTGCGGCGGGGACGGAGTCTCTCCGTCATTTCTAGGTCTCCGGTTAACATACAATACAATACAAAACAATACAAAAGGTCATTACTTTTACATTGTGACATACAAATACATCACATACTATTAAATAAGTCATGGAAGTTCCTTCGACGACTTGTAGGTAGTTCGCGCAGTGTACCAGTAATTGTTTCATTATTCACTTTACGATAGAACTAATTAACAGCACAGCTTAATACGAAGTGGCGATGTAAAAGCTACTACATATCTGTAGGGCCTACACATTATTATTATTATTATTATTATTATTATTATTATTATTATTATTATTATTATCTTCACTTTCTCAGACGTTAAGTCTGGTTAAAAATGGAGTGACGCGGACCTTGATCAAGCGTCACTTCCTTTTAACTGTACGGTATGTGTTATATTGCATTTAGCAACTTTCGGGTTATTGAACATGTATCAATAATTACGGATTTCTGTAGCTGTATATATATGTTTGGATGTAGCTGTATTGCATTGATGTACTGGTGGATATTGTGTGGTATGACTCCTGTAGTTGATAGTGTAATTGGTATGATGTCAACTTTATCCTGATGACACATGTCTTTGACTTCCTCAGCCAGTTGGATGTATTTTTCATTTTTTTCTCCTGTTTTCTTTTGTATATTTGTTGTATTGGGTATGGATATTTCAATTAATTGTGTTAATTTCTTCTTTTTATTGGTGAGTATGATGTCAGGTTTGTTATGTGGCGTTGTTTTATCTGTTATAATGGTTCTGTTCCAGTATAATTTGTATTCATCATTCTCCAGTACATTTTGTGGTGTATACTTGTATGTAGGAATGTGTTGTTTTAAAAGTTTATGTTGTATGGCAAGCTGTTTATGTATTATTTTTGCGACATTGTCATGTCTTCTGGGGTATTCTGCATTTGCTAGTATTGAACATCCGCTTGTGATGTGATCTACTGTTTCTATTTGTTGTTTGCAAAGTCTGCATTTATCTGTTGTGGTATTAGGATCTTTAATAATATGCTTGCTGTAATATCTGGTGTTTATTGTTTGATCCAGTACTGCAGTCATGAATCCTTCCATCTCACTGTATATATTGCCTTTTCTTAGCCATGTGTTGGATGCGTCTTGCTCGATGTGTGGCTGTGTTAGATGATACGGGTGCTTGCCATGCACTGTTTTCTTTTTCCAATTTACTTTCTTTGTATCTGTTGATGTTATGTGATCTAAAGGGTTGTAGAAGTGGTTATGAAATTGCAGTGGTGTAGCCGATGTATTTATATGAGTGATTGCTTTGTGTATTTTGCTAGTTTCTGCTCGTTCTAGAAAGAATTTTCTTAAATTGTCTACCTGTCCATAATGTAGGTTTTTTATGTCGATAAATCCCCTTCCTCCTTCCTTTCTGATTAATGTGAATCTTTCTGTTGCTGAATGTATGTGATGTATTCTATATTTGTGGCATTGTGATCGTGTAAGTGTATCGAGTGCTTCTAGGTCTGTGTTACTCCATTTCACTACTCCAAATGAGTAGGTCAATATTGGTTTAGCTCAAGTATTTATAGCTTTTGTCTTGTTTCTTGCTGTCAATTCTGTTTTCAGTATTTTGTTAGTCTTTTTCTATATTTTTCTTTTAGTTCTTCTTTAATATTTGTATTATCTATTTCTATTTTTGCCTGTATCCTAGATATTTATAGGCATCTGTTTTTTCCATCGCTTCTATGCAGTCGCTGTGGTTATCCAATAGTAATCTTCTTGTTTAGTGTGTTTTCCCTTGACTATGCTATTTTTCTTATATTTGTCTGTTCCAAAAGCCATATTTATATCATTGCTGAATACTTCTGTTATCTTCAGTAACTGGTTGAGTTGTTGATTCGTTGCTGCCAGTAGATTTAGATCATCCATGTATAGCAAATATGTGATTTTGTGTGGGTATGTTCCAGTAATATTATATCCATAATTTGTATTATTTAGCATGTTGGATAGTGAGTTCAGAGCAAGACAGAACCAGAAAGGACTTAATGAATCTCCTTGGTATATTCCACACTTAATCTGTATTTGCTGTGGTGTGATATTAATTGAATTTGTTTGGATATTAAGTGTGGTTTTCCAATTTTTCATTGCTATGTTTAGGAACTGTATCAATTTAGGATCTACTTTATATATTTCCAATATTTGTAGTAACCATGAGTGGGGTACACTATCAAAAGCTTTTTGGTAATCAATGTATGCGTAGTGTAGCGACCTTTGTTTGGTTTTAGCTTGATATGTCACCTCTGCATCTATTAGCATTTGCTCTTTACATCCTCGTGCTCCTTTGCAGCAGCCTTTTTGTTCTTCATTATTATTGTTATTATTATTATTATCATCATCAATGTTCATTTAGATAGCATTCTTGACTGGAGCACAGCGATCGCTATATAGTGTTAAAACTCAATAAAAACAGTGTCGATCGTGTTTTCAGATTTTTTATTTGTTGGCAACCGATTTCGGCCCTTTCCTCAGACCATATTCGGGCTCGTACGGCGATTATGGCTGGTAGTGGTGTCAGACGGAGCGAGATCCGTTGAAGTACGGTTGTCACCGCCACAATGGCGGTGTTAGCCTGAAGATGGTCTGAGGAAAGGGCCGAAACCCGTTGCCACCAAATCAAAAAACTGAAAACGTGATCGAAACTGTTTTTATTGATTTTTAATATTATTATTTAATTATTATTAGTGGCAGTGATCATACAAAAAGCCTTGGCTGCTTGAAGTCTTCCAATTTGCGGAATCCAGCAGTCGAGTGATTTGCAAAGTACACTGAATACATTTTAACTTTGTTGGCCTTGAATAGCGTGCAGGGTGTGGACGAAGCAAGTCTCGCTACGGGGAAGAGTTGTGTCGAGGGAGTATGCTTTGTGATAAGTGTTTACCCTCAACGTGGATAATTAGCTTTCTTTCCTGAGAAAGAATTGTAGGTAGCACTTCACGATGCGCTGACAATTGCTTCGTAATTCTACAAAAAACGTTGCTAGAAACAACCAGAACCATTTGTCTCCGATTCATTAGATCGTGCTTTTAAAAAATAAATAAAAGCTCTACCGGGACCATCCGACCGCCGTGTCATCCTCGGTGGAGGATGCGGATAGAAGGGGCGTGGGGTCAGCACACCGCTCTCCCGGTCGTAAGATGGTATTCTTGACCGAAGCCGCTACTATTCGGTCGAGTAGCTCCTCAATTGGCATCACGAGGCTGAGTGCACCCCGAAAAATGGCAACAGCGCATGGCAGCCTGGATGGTCACTCATCCAAGTGCCGACCACGCCCGACAGCGCCTAACTTGGGTGATCTCACGGGAACCGGTGTACCCACTGGGGCAAGGTCGTTAACCGGTTTAATAAAATACATACAGAAATTATCATTTATCTTTCGTTATTTTAAAAATTGTAGTGTTCAAAGAAAAGTCTTTTTCAGTCTATAGTGTAGTTAGGCGCTAATGCTGACGAATGGGGCGGCCATTATGGCCGAGCGGTTCTAGGCGGTTCAGTCTGGAACCGCGCGACCGCTACGGTCGCAGGTTCGAATCCTGCCTCGGGCATGAATGTGTGTGATGTCCTTAGGTTTAAGTAGTTCTACGTTCTAGGGGACTGATGACCTCAGATGTTAAGTCTCATAGTGCTCAGAGCCATTTGAACTGACGAATGTGGGCGCGACTGGGAGCACTTGCTAGTATCTGCTTGCACTCAAGACTAGCGGTCTCAGAAGGGCTGGGAACCGCTGCTTAGGAAGTAACACTACGGTACAGATCTTACGGCGGTAGTCCGGAAGTTACCGCCATCTTCACCGGGAAGGTATTGGCTTCCTTCAACCTGGAGCTAGTCGTGTGTAAATTCAGAGTAGTAGCTGCGAGGTCACACATCGTCCGCCGTTATATCGCGAGCAAGCGGCTTGCGGTGAGAAGTGTCCCGTGTCGAGCACTCTACAATAATGAGCCAGTGAGGGCTGCCGTGGTTGCTCCCCGTTTCTGCCCGTATCCGATACTCCTCGTGGCCAACTACGTTCTCTGTAACGATAGATTCCCAAGAGTTCATATCTTTTCTCTACACTGAACCCTCTACGAACTGGACGATTTCATAATCTCGTTTCATTGAGTTTCGATGTATGTAACTTTTCCTGCAGGTGACCCCCCCCCCCCCCCCAATCGACGAATAGCTCAGAATTCTGAATTCGTGTCAGTAACGAAGCTGCCTCGATTTTATCTGTTTTTAGATCAATATTCTTTGATTATTGTAACTACCTATCTGTTGAAACTTCCTGGCAGATTAAAACTGTGTGCCGGACCGAGACTCGAACTCGGGACCTTTGCCTTTCGCGGGCAAGTGCTCTACCAACTGAGCTACCAAAGCACGACTCACGCCACGACCTCACAGCTCTACTTCTGCCAGTACCTCGTCTCCTACCTTCCAAACTTTACAGAAGCTCTCCTGCGAACCTTGCAGAACTAGCACTCCTGAAAGAAGGAATATTGCGGAGACGTGGCTTAGCCACAGCCTGGGGGATGTTTCCAGAATGAGATTTTCACTCAGCAGCGGAGTGTGCGCTGATATGAAACTTCCTGGCAGATTGAAACTGTGTGCCGGACCGAGACTCGAACTCGGGACCTTTGCCTTTCGCGGGCAAGTGCTATACCAACTGAGCTACCCAAGCACGACTCACGCCCCATCAAGGTTCGCAGGAGAGCTTCTGTAAAGTTTGGAAGGTAGGAGACGAGATACTGGCAGAAGTAAAGCTGTGAGGACGGGGCGTGAGTCGTGCTTGGGTAGTTCAGTTGGTAGAGCACTTGCACGCGAAAGGCAAAGGTCCCGAGTTCGAGTCTCGGTCCGGCACACAGTTTTAATCTGCCAGGAAGTTTCATATCAGCGCACACTCCGCTGCAGAGTGACAATCTCATTCTACCCGTCTGTTACTTGTTTGTAGTTTCCCCTTTGCCCATTTCTAATATTTCTTACGGCACCAGAATACCCGTAGTAAGACAGGACTCCCTCGTCTCCAAGGTCAGCGGATACAAGATCTGCCGGAAGGATTTCTCTTGTTTGCGAAAATGGAAATGGAAAATGTGGTGTCACCGCCAGACACCACACTTGCTAGGTGGTAGCCTTTAAATCAGCCGCGGTCCGTTAGTATACGTCGGACCCGCGTGTCGCCACTATCAGTGATTGCAGACCGAGCGCCGCCACACGGCAGGTCTAGAGAGACGTCCTAGCACTCGCCCCAGTTGTACAGCCGACTTTGCTAGCGATGGTTCACTTACAAATTACGATCTCATTTGCCGAGACGATAGTTAGCATAGCCTTCAGCTACGTCATTTGCTACGACCTAGCAAGGCGCCATTATCATTTGCTATTTATCTTGTGATGCATGTACCGTCAGACCGATGTTCACCAATTATGGATTAAGGTTAAGTATTCCAACAGCTACGACCTTTTTTGCTAAAGTCTATCTTCCTTAAATGTTCCAGAACTCACGCCAGCCTGCGTAAGCTTAACGCGTGCCTTTCGGCTACCAATCATGGTGGCTAGGCTGTCTTGCCAAGTCACAACAGTAACAGCAAGGACATATGATTGGGCATTTCATTTCCATCCTAGCCATAGTAAATTTATAACCGCTTCTGAGCCATCAGCCATACAATCGCGTAACTGCATGCGCCACTCCCCTAAAATTAACTTTCATCACGGTCAAAATTACGCCTTTAAATTTAGTCCTTTTCTTGATCAACTTGTTTGTTTCCCTGTCTTTCCCAGTACCTCGCAGCACGTCTCTATTACATTCTGATCACCTCTTACTTTTCAATAGTTTTCGAACTAAACTCCATACCTGATTGCCACTTTTCGTCTCTGCAGGCAAAGGAGGTGTTTTACATCCACAGTCTCATCCTTGAATGGCAACACTTCCCAGAACCAACAGCAGTCAGGAGCTATTTCGTAGTTACTTTCTGCGTAACACCTACCCATTATGATAGCTAATTAACGCTTACTTTGGAAATAAAATGGTCAACAATAGATCTGTGCTTTGAACCACCTTCGCCCATACCCCGTTCTTCTACGCAGTTTCAGACACGCAGATGACAGCCGCCGATGACGAGAGCCAGTTAACAGTCGTGCTGGCGACGCACAAGACACTGCATTGTACCCAATCGCTCCTGTCCAAAACAGTTGCTCCGTGGAGCCTCGTTCAAGCAGCGTCTAGTGGTCTAAAACACTAAAAAACAGCAAATAAATGAGCTTCTCAGTATTGTCACTGTTCACTCAAGCACGTTCTTTCCCAGAGCACATTTATACATGGATCACACGATAAAAAAGGAAGACAAAGGAATCCCCGTACGCTAATGGTCTAAATAGCGGTGGACATTGGGTAACTTAACAGATTAGCGTTAGGGTGTTGCAAAGATCGACCAAATCGTAATCCTATGTAGTTAGACCATAGGAAAATGAAATTCTCTGGACGGAAGCACTGGCCCTTTGGAAAGACCAGTGATCTGTTTTGATTCAATGCACTTATCCATCTTCCTTTACATGTTTGATCATTACGCCACCCTTAAATTGTTTGTCACACAGATAGGTCTTCAGACAGGCGAGTATTGGATGGTACTAAGTCTGAACTGTATAGGTATTGCGGCAGCACAGTCCAGTCCTTACAGCACTCGTTCCAAGAGCGAACAATATCGATCTCTAATAATACTCAATCCGCATTCGAGAAATTGTCGCATGACGTAGCAAGTGGCCGCTCCTGTCGATGTGGAGATCCTGAACCATTGCTGCTGGAGATTAGAATTTACATCATCTCCCTTGTCAAGTGCTCTGCAACCCATCATCAGGCGGATACTCGCACTCCCCACCCTTCTCTCTCTCTCTCTCTCTCTCTCTCTCTATATATATATATATATATATATATATGGTGGTTGTAGCGCGTAGCACTAGCTGTTGTCAGTTACAACTTCAACCGTGAACGCTTGTGGCGATTAATGCTTCATTTTGAACGGATTCATCAGCCAATGACTAAGTGTCTTCATCAGCCCGCCCGGCTAGCCGCGCGGTCTGACGCGCTGCTTCCCGAACGAGAAGGCATGCCGGTCCCCGGCACGAATCCGTCCGGCCAGCCTGTGGATGGTTTTTAAGGTGGTTTTCCATCTGCCTCGGCGAATGCGGGCTGGTTCCCCTTATTCCGTCTTAGTTACACTTTGTTGGCAGTTGCTGTGCAAACACTGTCTCCACATACGCGTACACCATAATTACACTCCCACACAAACATTTGGGGTTGCCCTCGTCTGGTGTGAGACGTTCCCAGGGAGGGGGTCCACTGGTGGCCGAACCGCGCAATAAGCCTGGGTTCGGCGTGGGGCGGCGGTGGGGTGGGTGGACTGCTGTTGGGTTGTGAACCACTGAGGGCTACGACAGAACGAAGCCTCTCCATCATTTCTAGGTCGCCGGTTCAATACACAGTACACAAGCGTTTTCGTTAGTTGTTATGATTGATGGTTAATACGAAGGAAACTCATGCTAGACGCTACAACGACCACACCGAAACCACAAAAGTGATTCGAACGATTTACTCGTACTTAAATCCACTGTGTCAATACCATACACAGTCAACAGGTAACTACCAATCGATGCTACAGAGTTGTCACCAAGCATTGAAGTCTAATTCGACAGCTGCACTTTGTAGCGACAGGGTATCATCCGTAATGGCTTACCTGGATCCACCGTCAGAGTGACGACAGGCATCTGTGGGCTGACATGTTGCTGCGTTATCTCATGATTTGTACAGCAAGTGTGCACCGCTGCGGGTAGCAGAGCGTCACGTTGGCTTACCTGAAACAACAGAACGAGAGTGTTAGCTGTGCTTCAGCACTGCTGTCTCTGCCCACAAAGTTCCCCTTGCCATTTGCAAGGTAGTGAAACAAGCATTAAAATTATTACATGTTTTTTGCTCCTTGGGCAGTAAAATAACTGAGGGAAGCCGAAGTAAAGCGCCTATAAAATGTAGGCTGGCAGTGGTAAGAAAAGTGCTTCTGAGAAGAGAAATTTGTTAGCACAGAATATAAATGTAAGAGTTAGGAAAGTATTTGCCTGGAGCGTAGTTCTGTATGGAAGCGAAACGTGGACAAACAAGCAGTTCAGACATGAAAAGAATAGGAGCTATTGAAATGTGGTGCCACAGAAGGGGAATACTGAACTTACGATGGGTAGTTCACGTAACTAATGAGGTAAACAGTAGAACTGGGCAAAAAAAGAAATGTTTGACATAACTTGACTAAAAGAAGAAACTGGTTTGTAGGACACGTTTTGAGACAACATGGAATCATCACTTAAGTATTTAGTGCGCGGATAAAAACTGTAGAGGAACATAAGAAATTCATACAGCAAGCAGGGTGAAATGGGTGTAGATTGCAGCAGTTATTCCGACATGAAGAGCCTTGCATAGGGTAGAGAGTAACATGGAGGGTTGCATGAAACCAGTCTTGAAATGTGAACAACAAGTAAATAATGACTTCGGTATTGAAAAATTTTTATAATTTTTTGCCACTGTAAATAATTCACCTTTACTGTGCTGGGATAAAGATGAATGAGCGCGCTGCCCGAGTAGTGAATAAGCACCTTGACTGTTTATTTTTCTCGGCGGTCCACTTGCTAGTCAGTCAGTTGTGCAGCCTGGGGCACTCTTTTTTGGTGGGATAGTGGCGAGCAATTTGATTTTTAGAGGAGGAGATTTGATATTTGTGAATCTTCGGGAAATTATCTGGAATTCTTTATTATGGAGATGGAAACTTTGCAAACATATGTTATTGGTTCTATTCATGAAGCAGAGTTTTTGGAGAAATTTTTCAAGGTAACCAATGCACGCACTAGAATGAAACTTTTTTTTCTTCTGAGCAGAGCATGTCAAGTCAGAAACTGCACTTCAGGTTCGCAACTTCCGTGATGTACAGTACTTCAGCATTCAGTTTCAGTTAAATAGTTTTCACTGAGTAGACAATTAGTTACTTTCGGCATTTGATTAGATTAGTTTTCATTATTTCAAAATCAGTATTTTCCTAAGTTTAAAGTTTCGTTTCACCACACTGTTCACATGCGCAACGCAGGGGCAACCAACAGTCTGTATTGCCCAGCAGATGAACGCAATATCTAAAGCACACATTACATGAGGAGAAAGTTATTGAAAAAAGAATATTCAGTATTTTCATTGATAGGTAAATTTTTGTAAAAAGCCTACGGTGTACAAAAGTGTTACATTACTGTTGCTATTTTTGTTAAAATTTTCAAACTGCAGTTGTGGCGAAGTATAATATCTAACATCTTCATACTTTTATATTTAGGTATAGGTACAGTGTTTTTTTACTATAAAACGAAGTGCGCTTAAGTCATTCTCTCTCTCTCTCTCTCTCTCTCTCTCTCTCTCTCTCTCTCTCTCTCTCTCTCTCTCTCTCCCCCCCTCTCTCCCCCCTTCCCTCCCCTACCACCACTCCCCCCCCCCTCGACGCCACCCTCCAACCCTCGCTACACCAATGAGATTACAGCGCCTCTTCTTAAGCCTCTTTCACACGATCGACTTTCTTGTCTCCACTGACTACTCGAGACAAGTGGGTCTACTGCAGCAGCCCTGGCGTCTGGCGTCTATTCCTGTACTTCGTCTCATCTGCTACTAGTGGTCGTTACCGTTTGCGCGTCAGCGCCAAAACTGCGTGTGCTGTGCATTTTGGCACCTGAACGCTGAAATGGTGTTATGAATGACGTTTCTTTTTACGAATAAATCGAAATATAGTAACAAAATATAGGAGCAAGCAATGGTAAAGTTTATTAATGACCAAAGCCAAATTCACTGTCGATGTACTTGTCAAAGGTCGTATGGTAGATTGTCTACATTCCCGCGAGCTAAAGGAATAGGGGAAGTGTGATACAAACATTTCACATCACCTTTTCGTTTCGTAAACATTTCGTTAAATTATGCCTAAATTTCTGGTGATTGCGCTAACACAACAACCTAAGCCTGTAGTTACACAAGATGCAGGAAACAAATTGATACCTCCATCTGATGATGCGCTTGTAGTGGCTCGAAAAGCATATAAAAAAGCAAGTAGTTGCATTTCATACCTATATTAATCGCTAATTTAAATGAAGTTGTAGTTCGTTGCACACAGTGGATGTAACAAATTATACAGTGTACATCCCCGAAAACTTGCATAGCTTTTATTTCGTGAACGGATCGTGACATCTAAAAGGGGTTTTTCGGCGAATTGTAAGAGTGGTAGACAGAGGACCGAGTGATTTTGTTTTGCTCACGTCAGCGAAGATACAAGTTTGCTTTTTTTTCTTTTTTTTTAAAATGGGACGATGTACTTCCGTAATTGCTTTCGTAACCTCGTGAAAGGGGCCCGACCAGATAGCGGCGTGCGATAACACGCCGCTTCTGGGATTCGGGGAGACGAACCGGCTCGTTGGTGTGAGAAGAGGCAGAAAGCCGGTAGTTTGAGAGTCGTCTCGCCGCGCTGTACAGCGCACCTGTGCGCGCCTAAGGGTGCACTTAGAGAACACTGGTTAGCCCTTTTTAAGTCGCTCCGCAAAATTCTAAAAAGTTCTCAATGAAAAATGTGTGTCGCTAAGATTTTGTGATTGGTGCATATTAAATCATATGTTGCTGCGAATGAAATTTAAGCAAGATATTGAATTTTTCTTTAGACTTGACGTGTCTCTATCCGTCAGCAATCTCGAGAAAATGGGCACTTACACTTCGACAGCTTGCGCGCGATAATGAAATATTCATACCTTCCTCCAGATCTCCTAAGACCATTCGAGATATCGAAATGAGATTTTGGCAAGTGATACCATGCAGGGAGGAGAGTATTTTGCTATATGGTTAACAAACGAAACTTATTTTCTTATCAATGGCAATATAGCAGTAACTACTGTCTGTTTTATTTTTGCAATCCATTACTCTAACTTTTTAAAGTCTTCAACAGCTATTGAAAAGATAATTTGCTAGTTTATTTATTTCTCAAGTAAAGACCTGCTGCCTGTTATACAGCAGGTCGTATTTTGTGTGCTTTTACATGTTGTGTCGTAGAAATAGTTTTATTACTAGTACATTTTTTGAGAATTTTGCAAATTGATAAAACAAAAAATGTAAATACAATTTTGTTTCAACGTTAGATAAGATACATAACAGGCCGTGGATATAACTTAAATTAAAATTAAAAGTGTAATGGCTCTGAGCACTATGGGACTTTACTGAGGTCATCAGTCCCCTAGAACTTAAAACTACTTAAACTTAACTAACCTAAGGACATCACACACATCCATGCCCGTGGCAGGATTCGAACCTGCGACCGTAGCGGTCAAGCGGTTCCAAACTGTAGCGCTTAGAACCGCACGGCCACACCGGCCGGC